>NC_141756.1:75504836-75804836 GCF_982258835.1 Parasteatoda tepidariorum
ATATGAAGTGCATTCTTGTGTTTAGATTGTTTTTTTTTATTTTTATGATATATAGTTTAATTATTATGATATAGTGCACTTATACTGCTTTTAAAATGTTTTTAAAAGAAATAGATGTGGTTCAAACGTCAATTAAAGTAACGAAGGCAAACAAAATTAAGTTATTATTTAAACTTTTATTTCCAAATGATTTGTCTAGATTAAACCGTAACAAAATTCTTAATTTTTCAGAATTTTCTTTTGAAACTAACACTAATGAATTTGCAAACAAACTAAAAGAAATTTGTGATACTTTCACTTTTTCGGATTTAATCAAAATTTCAGACATTCTAAATATTTCCAGTGAAGGAAATAAGGAGGAAATTGCCAAGCATATTTTAAATTGTTTATGTGATTTTAATCACTTAAAAAATTCGATCGTAAAGGAAAATCCCTCCGAAGATGAGGAGGAAACTACTCAGTTTGAGAGTAAACACACTCAAACTGATTTTGAACCACATTTACCAACTAAAACTTGTGTAAATCAATTTACACAAGTTAATTTAAATTCTATATGTACAAAAATTAGTGTTAATGAAGATATGGTATCCTATAGTCAAAATTCTAGTAATAATATAAATAGAGAAAATGAAACAAAATTAATAGTTAGTTTTTCAGATATTGAAGCAGTTACCCCTATGTTTAATGGAAATCGCTATGATAACATAAATTCTTGGTTTGAAAATTTTGAAACTCATGCTAATTTATTTAAATTGTCTGATATGCAAAAGTTTTTATTTGCAAAAAGATGCATGAAAGGTAACGCATTAACTTTAATTAGAAGTGAAACTCAGTTAAATTCGTATGAAAAACTAAAAAATCTTTTGCTTGAAGAATTTGGACTTAGTTGCAATAGTGCAGAAGTACATGCAATGTTGCAAAAAAGAAAACAACGGTATAATGAAACTCTTCAAGAATATTTCCTAAAAATGAGAGAAATAGCTACTCAAAGTGATATTGATGACTTAGCTCTAATCACTTATATAATTCAAGGAATACCAGACCAAACAAATAATAAAACAATTCTTTATGGAGCCAGTAACCTTTTTGAATTTAAACAAAAACTTAAACTTTATGAAAAAATTAAAAGTGACTTAGATAAATATAAATTTCAAGCTAATAAGGGACCATATGTTAGGAAGTTAGAAAACCCGAAATATGACATTAAGTGCTTTAAGTGTAATGCACCAGGACATAAAGCCCCGGCTTGTCCTAAAAATAAAAATGTAACCCCGAATGTGACAAAACCCAAAATACATCATACTACACAGGAGAACCCATTGAATCAATGTAAATATTGCTCAAAGAAAGGACTTTTGAATCAATTTCACATGGGCTCCACGTGTGTAAACAACCCTAGTAATGTGGTTGATGTGAACGTTCAAAATATGACAAGTAATCAATAGCAATTACTAATATCCGGATATATAGTTGAAAATGAGTACGAAAATGGATATATAGTTGAAAATGAGTACGAAAATGGATATATAGTAGAAAATAGGTACCTAAATAGATATAAAGTGGAAAATGGATATAAAGTGAAAAATGAATACGTAAAGGGACGTCCAAAACAAAATAAAAATGAAAAAGTAAAAGAGAGATTATTGAATGTTGATACCGGGTCAACATTAAATGTAATACCAAAAGATTTGGTGTTAAAATTGAATATTCCTATTAAAAAATGTAAGGAATTAAAGGTTACCCAAACGAAAGGACAACTAACACTTAACAAAATTTGTGAGTTTCCCCTTAAATTAGGCAAAATTGTTAAGTCAGTTAAGTTTTTTGTAATTGATACTGATTTACCATATGCTTTACTTGGGTTGCAGGCTTGCAAAGAGTTTTGTTTGTTTATTGATTGTGTCGGGCCAGTTGTTACTCAATTTGGTAGGAGATTGATCACCTCTGCTAATACTAACAATGACAACTTATCTTTGCACATTAGACAACAAAATTCTCAAAATGTTAAGGGTAAAAATGTTGAAAAAATAAAAGTTGAAGATGTTTCAGTAAAAGTAAACATTGAAAAAAATAATGTAAAGGGTAACAAAAATAAAAGGAAAAGGACAAATAGGAAAAAGAAAAAATGTCCAAAAATTTCAAATGATTCGAAGATAGATCTAGGTAATGGGTGCACACATTATCAGGTTAATATCGACGAAAAAATAAAAAATGAAAGCAAAATAGAAAATGTGGACTTAAAAGAAATTTTAGAAAGTTATGATGATATTTTTGCAAAACATAAACACGACGTAGGAGAAATTCAAATGGAACCGCAAAGAGTCAGGTTAACCTCAGATTTACCTATATCTCTAAGGCCGTACAAAACATCCCCAAAACAACAACAAGAAATTGATTTACAAATAGAGGAATTGTTAAAAAATAACATTATAAAAGAAAGTTCATCCCCTTATGCTGCCCCAGTAACTTTAGTTTTTAAAAAAGATGAAAATAAAAAGAGTCGTTTATGTATCGACTATAGAAAACTAAATCAAATTACAAAAACAGATTCTGAACCTCTACCTTTAATACAAACTTTAATAGAAAAATTGTCTAATAGTAGTTATTATTCTAAAATAGATTTATCACAGGGATATCATCATGTTCGTATTCATCCTGATGACACTGAGAAATTAGCATTCGCTACTCACAATGGTCTATTTGAATACTTAAGATTACCTTTTGGCTGGAAGAATGCCCCGAGCATTTTTCAACGTACAGTTCGTAGAATTTTAAATAAACATAAAATTAAATTTGCTACAAACTACTTTGATGATATCATTATATTTTCTAATTCTTATGATGAACATTTAACCCATCTTAAAAAGATTTTTGATATTTGTAAACAAGAAAACTTAAAATTAAAACTTTCAAAATGTTCATTTTTGCAAAAACAAATAGAATTTTTAGGATATGAAATTAAAAATGGAATTGTATCACCCGATAACCATAATATTGAAGTGATTAAAAAATTAGTGCCCCCTAAAAATGTAAAATCATTACAAAGATTTCTCGGATCAATAAATGTTTACAATAAATTTATTGATAATTATGCGAGTATTCGACATCCTTTAAATAATTTGTTAAAGAAAGATGTAAAATGGGTGTGGTCAGAAAAATGTCAACAATCTTTTGAACTTTTAAAAAATGCTATTATTTGTAAACCAATTTTGAAAATTTTTAACCCTAATCATGAATGTCATCTTTTTGTTGATGCATCATTAGTTGGAATTGGATGTGTGCTAAAACAGACAGATGAATGTGGTGTATTGCATCCTGTAGCTTTTCATTCTCGTTCATTAAGGGACTATGAAAAAAACTATGCAATTACAGAACTTGAATGTCTTGCTATTGTCGATTCTCTAAATAAATTCCATCATTACCTCTTTGGACAAAAATTCACCATACATACTGACCATGCTGCTTTAGTTTGGCTAAAAAATGTTAAAAATTTAAAAGGAAGATTATTTAGATGGTCATTATTATTAAGTATGTATGAATATGATATTAAATACACAAAAGGCTCTGCTAATTTTGAAGCAGATTGGCTGTCGAGATATGCAACACATTCAATTGTCCAAAGTAATAGTAAAAATAATAATGTTCATGTTTCACATTTATTGAACTTGAGTGAAATAGTGGAAGCTCAAAGGAAAGATAACTTACAAGGTAAATTTGTTGATATCAATAATGTTTTGTGTGTACGTAAGAAAAATTTTACTAAAATAGTTGTTCCATTTTCGTTAAGAATAAAACTTCTGCAAAATGCTCATGATAAATTTAATCATCCAGGAGTTCAGAAAATGATTAACTTAATAACCCCTGTTTATTATTGGAACAACATAACTTCAGATATAACAAAATTTTGTAAACATTGTCATACGTGCCAATTAAATAAAAAACCGCGACAGAAAAGATTTGGATTATTACAATCCTTACCCCCTGTTAATCAGTCTTTTGACTTACTAGCAATAGATAGTGTTGGTGGATTGAATTACTATAATTCAACAAAGAAATATTTAACTTTAATTATTGACCACCTTACACGCTACATGTGGGCTTTTGCATCAAAATCCATTAGCTCAGAAACTTATACAAATTTTTTGCATCAAATTTTTCAAAATCAAATCCCTAAATCCTTGTTGAGTGATCGAAACGCTGCCTTTACTTCTTCTCATTTTAAAAAGTTTTTGAAACATAATAAAATTCAACAGTTATTGACAACTGCACATCATCCGCAGTCTAATGGCAAGGTTGAACGCCTTGGTCAAACAATAATTACCCGTTTAAAATGTAAAATTAATGAAAAACCTACTAAAACTCCCTGGCCTGTTTTGTTAAAAGATATAGTTAATACTTATAACTTAACTCCCCATTCTGTAACAAAGTTTCCACCTGCATACCTGATGCATGGTAGACTCCCCTACGAAAATCCCTTAAATGAAAAAGTCTATCCACCTGTTGAAGAAGCTAAGAAAATAGCAATTCAAAGAACTAGAGAATATCATGAAAGAAATAAAATTTATTATGATTCTAGATTTTTAGATATAGACTTTAAAAATGATGAATTAGTTCTGTTTGAAGAATTTACTTATCCTAATACGAGGAAGTTGTCACCTCCTTTTAGTGGACCGTATAAAATTCTTCAAAAAATTTCAGAAGTTAATTACAAAATAAATAAAAAGAATAATTTAAGTAAACAAAATTTTGAAATAGTACATGTTTCAAAGCTTAGGAAATATCACAACCCACAAATGTTAAAATTAAATCATGAATAGTCACCAACAGAAAATTTTTACTTTCTTCAAGGGAAGAAGTAATCCCTATATTTTTGAGAGATCCGAATCGCGTTTTGTGGAGATGTTTACCTCAGCATCAGTTAGGAGTGAGGGCGAAGTAACTTGAACTTTTTTTTCTTTCTCAACACTGAGAAAAAACTTTCTAAACTATTTTTGTTTTATCCAGTATGGATCTCTCAATTACACAGTGCTTCATGAAATTCTGTTTTCCTCCATTTTAACGGGAAATACAGAATTTCATCAAGTAAAAAACCCCATTAACCATACAGAATCTTAAATTCTGATTAAATGACACTTAGTTGTCCATCTCTTTCACATAAAAATTGTGAATATTTTTTTTTTAACCATACAGAATCGTAAATTCTGATTAAATGACACTTGTTGTCCAGGTCGTTTTACATAAAAATTTTGTATATTTTTGTGTGAAAATTTTTGAAAAGTTATTTTAGAATAGTTATATTATATGTTTAAATTTTTCTTTCTGTTTAATTCACTAAATAGATAAATTGTATTATTATGTTTTTATTGTTGCTGTAAATAATTTTTTTCACATAGTGGAAAAAGGTTATTTATAGTAGGAAAGAGGACAGTCATATCAACATTAAGTTTATGTATTCATAGTATTCTAAAGTTTTTTTTGGGCTTACCAAAATTTTTTTTGGGGGGGATGTAATACAAAAATTAAATACTTTTGTATTAATAAAAGCATTAAAACTTCATTCCTTTTCATTAAATATGTTTAGTAAAAGATAAGGGTAGAAATTCTATTTTGGGACTTCAAGGCTAAAAACATGCCAATGAATAATAATTAGATTAATACTTCAAAAGAGAAGTTATTTTAAGATCTTTCACTTCCATATAAGGAAAGATTAAACGATTTGCTTTGAGTAATAAATAAATTGATGAAGCGTAAGAATACAGAAAAAGCATATGACTGGGACCTCTTCACACTGTTTAATCATCCTATAAAATGCAGAGCGCTAATTTTGGCGTGGCTTTTTGTTGATTATCATGTCTAATAAAAATCCGTCAGCTTAGACGGGATATGTGTCCCCCCTCTCCCGCTTTGGAGAGGGGTTAAACTGCTAGTTCATCATCACTTAGTAAAATAAAAGATTAAACTGAATCTGGACTCTTCAATCATGTTGCTCTCAATACTGATTTACTAAAAAATCATCAGATATATATATATATATATATATATATATATATATATATGGGTCATTCTCACGAAAACTGTCATTTTTCAGTTCATAAAATCCAAAAAAAGTAAAGTGAATAAAAAGCTCTGAAACTTTCTATATTAATAGAAATATGTAATGGCATTATAAAGAAAGTATATATCCTATAAATTATACTTAATATGTAAATTAATAAATTTTTTAAATAATTAATTTATAATTATTAATTTATAATAATTAATAATTAATTAATTAATTTAATAAATAAATTAAATAGTTTAATAAATCAATTTATTAATTTATTATTCAAATTAATTAATAAGTAAATTAATTATTTTCACTATTTAAAAAGTGAGGGACTGACACTAATAGTGAGGGAATGATATTTTATTTTAATACATGTTTTTATCTAAGTTACATCTACCTAAAGTTTGAAAATGATAACATACTAAGTATATCTAATATTTATTATAATTTAGTCTTACATATTTAATAATTTTTACAGGTTTGGGAAATAAAATTGGCTGGCACGATTGAACAAAAAAAATTTTATAATATACTCATCTTGAATCATTCCCTCACTTTATACACTAGTGAGGGAATGACGAATTCAATAAAATTTAAAAATAACAGTTAGGCTTTATTAATTTCTGAAGTCAATCACATACAATTATATTCATACAAGAAAGCAACATATAATTATCCACTTTCTCGATGAAGTTGTATTTTATTTTACTCTAAAAAACGACATGAGGGAATGACAAATGTAAAAAATTTTACCTGGTTTGATTCATTCAAATTTATTCCACAGCAAAGCTTCTTTAAGTTGAAGATGGAAACATACTGCAATTTTGTTCTATGATGCCAGTTGTTAACTTCTGAAGTTTTTATTAAAATATTTTTATTCTAAGATGATTGCAGGTGATAAGAACATTGTTGTGAGGGAATGACGCGAAACACTGGGGACAAAGTTTAAAATAGTGCTGTGTTAATATTTTTATCAGAAATTAAATTTAAAATTTATTTTCTGAATTCTATATTTCAATATTCTCAAATAAAAAACACAAATTTGTAAAAAAAAATTTTTTATTTCAGAAAATTTTTTTTTCTTTTTTTAAATCAGCAGTGGGGACAAGTGAGGGAATGACATATTGGTATATTTTTATTACCTAAAATTAATAAAAAATAAAAATTGATAATTTTATTTTTATTCTTTTGTTAGCTTGCATTCCGAAGGACACTTTCCCTGAAAATTTTTTTTTCGTAAGTTGTAAAACAAACATAAAATATACTGGGGACATGAAAATGACTGTTTTTGTGAGAATGACCCATATATATACACACACACATATATATATATATATATATACACACATATATATATATATACACACACACACATATATATATACACACACACACATATATATACACACACACACACATATATATACACACACACACACACAGATATATATATATATATATATATATATATATATATATATATATATATATATATATATATATATATATATATATATATCAAAATCATGCTCTGAAATATATGACTCTTAATATTTCTCTGATCGTAACAACCATAAACGAACTTTTGATTTTGCACACAATAGAAATTAGTAGGTTAGGAAAAAGTATCATTTAAAAAAATTTTAAATCTCAGGAACTTAAGCTGTCATAAATAATAATAATTCTCTTTATTTATGCACCTAAAATACACTACATTCCAACGTATTGGCTTTTTACAATCTTCTTTATTTTCTTCTCACGTGATTTCCCTCTCCTAGAAAAAAAGGCAGCCAAATGAAGAAAAAAAAAAAGAAATTTCGAATTATCTATAAAGAGAGACCCACATTTTTCTATGTAGGTAGCAGCGCCACTTCGCTTTAAATCAATAATTTTATCTCATTCCAAAAGCGAGACTCGTTACAAATAGATTCGCGCCAAGTGCTTAGATCTTTTGGTAAAAGAGCGCCATCCAATCATACACCTGCTCCGCTTTTGATATTTTACCTTTAGCCAAAGCAGCTATTTCACTTTAAAGCACCCTGGCAATTAGACACCTACATTAGAGCAGAGAATTGGCCGCCTCTTCGAAACTCAGTTGCTATCGCTTAATTAAAGCTCTTCTGAAACCTTTCGGCATAGTTCTTCATTTGCTGGAGTGGAAAAGCCAAGCACTGCCATCTTTAACCACACTTTCTCTAACTGGAAAGTACAATTCTTGTAACTAAAGCACCTCGTTGTAATAACCTAGGTTTTTGAAATAGGAAACCAAGAAAGAGTTTAATAGTTTGTATCATTATTATAATTTTCAAACGTGGATTTTATTTATTTTATAATTTGAACAGTCGACCCAATTTTGAGTATACAACTACCAATATTCAACTCAGTAGCCTTGTAAATCTGAACCCAATCTAGAACGTAACTCCTGGGTCAAGTATTGGGAGAAATTTGCTTTCATGGAGCAACTAATCCGCGTTTGCGCTAAATGGAAAGGAAATCCACGAAGACCTCACACGGTTAGCCTGACAGCAAGGGTTGGTGTTGTCCGGGTGCGGAATTCGTATCGACAAGCCATCGCTGGGATTCGAACCAGGTTCAACTCATTGGAAGACGCTGAGAGGAAAACCACGAAAACATCCCACGATTAGCCTGACGGCTAGAGGACTCTAACTGATGATCCGTCTACCACTAAGGATATTTTGCGTCAATGCTGTGATTGTTGTGATCCAGGTGTGAAATTCGTATCTACCAATCATCGCACCAAAGTCAGCTCATTGGGAGGCGAGTGCTCTATCCCCTGAGCCACCTTGGGATCATGCGCGGATTTAAAAAAGTTCGTAGTTAAGAGTAAAAAGAATGATTTTTTTATAGAAAGTGACAATTTTTAGACATGGTTCAAGGAAAAAAGCCTTTGCTCCAGATCATTTCTACCCCCCTGACACACAGTGTTAGTTGGTTTATTTTCTTAGTTAATTCAACTCACTACGACCAGAGTGTTATTTTAAATAAATTCACAATTAAAGCTCTAATGCTGTTGGGCTAAGTGAGAGCAGATATACTGGCACAAGTATGGTTTGGCTACACTCAAAATCCGCCAATAAAGTGAGACTGTCTATATGTTGAAATAATGAATTCTTTTGTCTTCTAAGTTAGGTTTAAAAAATACACAAATACGGAATAAAAAAATCATTACCTCCCAGCCAGTTACTAAAATAAGCAATGATAAAATAAATATATACGTAGGAATTTTTCAAACACGCTCTGCGCAGGTCTATAGTATTAACTAACTAGTAATATTATCAGAGTTATAGTTCCATAACAAAAGGGAATTTTATAGTTTCCAGGGAGGACGAAGCCAATTTGATTTACACTTTATTTCTACAGAATAGATGTCTTTGTGTCGTCAGAAAATATTGATTTACTTTTATGAACTCTGATAAAAAGTTGAATTTAAATAGGAAATCCATGCAGTTTTCTATTGTATTTGTTATCAAAGTTTGGCTAAATGGTTTTTTCTATTTTTTTTTTATTCAGAAATGGTTCCAAGAAAAAAGAAGAAGAAAACGTTGTTTGAATAAAAATCAGTCACATATTTTAGTCTTTAAAGTGCAAATTTTATCCACAAATGACTAAAAGTTAAATAGGTAGGTTATTTACGTCACACTAGACTGGAAGTCACACTAGAAGCCTAGGGGGGACTCAAGGGTTGAATGGTTTAAGTGCCAATAAAAAAAATTTTCTCAAAGGACCTAAGCAATCTGCAAGCTACCTGGATAATCTACACATTATCTAATAGGCGCTCGTTTAAGTTGAAATAAATTTCTGGAACTACAGCAACGTTTCTAAACACTCAATTTTAACATATGTAATTTATTTATTTACTATGTTAAAAAAGAAAGAAAAGTTACTACAATCAACACTCATATTAAGCTCATAAAATAAATCATCAACCACTTTAAACTATTATACAAAGAATCAAGCGCTTTAGAATATTATAACAATTAAGGAAATTAACATGATGTCAATTATTTATTTTTCAGCTTTATAAGAATCATATCAACAATCAAGCAACCAACAAATTAGTTGATTAAATGAAAAAAAGTAAACTTTTGTTACTAAGTGATACAGAAACAGCTACATTACCTAGGTAAATTTCATAAACTTTAGCTTCCTGGCTTGAATGGATTACCCAATTTAATTTGCAGAATAGCAAGATAATGTGCATATTTACGGCTTTTGAGCTTTAGCGGTGTTTCGAGTTTTGAAGGCAAGCAATAATGAAAGGGGAAAAATAGGTAATAAAAATGCTTGAAACCGCTGACCTAGAGGAACTTAAAAAGTGTTTCTCTGTAAGAATTCTTTTTTTAAATTGTCGCCAGTACTATTTCATCTTCTGATCAAACTGCGAATAAAAACGATGTAAAATGAATTATTAGGCAGCTTGTCAACGCAACACAAAATCCTTTCAGAAAAATTTCAAAATTTAATTTAAAAAATATATATATAAAAACATAGAAAAAATATGAAAAGACTTTTAAAATGTTTTCATCATAAATATTTCATAAGACGTCAATAAAATCCTCCTTAAAATGAAAATAGACAAAACACCCGAGGGAAAAATATATTTTTAAATTTATTTTCTCTTTGATATCTTATAAAAACTGCTGTTTTATTGTTCTCTAAAGACTCTTTATACAAGTGTATAATCCTTTGAAGTTTATTCATTCTAACAGTCTACGAGTCATATCAGTACGTTTACATCAATAAAAAAGGGGATTTTTTCAACAAATGAAACTTTTTAAACTTGTTTATCGCCGCTAATTTTTAAACGAAACTAATCCATTTGTGTCGGTAAAATGAAATGTTGTATTAATAATAAAACGTGCACAGTAAAATAAAAATAAAAATTCATCTGAAATTCAGTGTCACTAAAAAGTATGCCATTTTAAAACTTATAATATTTCATACATAATCCTAAAGCATAGTTTAAATAATGGCAAAGAATGCAATTTTTACTGCGGAATATCTAACTTAAAAGAAAGTTAACTAATAAATATGGTTCAACATTAATTTTTTAATAAAACTTCATTTAAATGACCTTAATTAACTTTTAGTTATTTTTAATTACTACACAAGAAAATGATAAGTTTCCATCTTAAAGCATTTCTTGCATATTGTAGCACAGTTCATTCCTTCACATTTTGGACATGAAATAAAATTCACTGAACTCAAATAATAATATATACCATAAAACTGTTTACTTGAATTGAATTTCTTGCCTTTCTTATAATTTTCCATTGTTAGAACTACAACCAACGATAATAAATCTCACAGTATTTTTTTTACACCGAGAATCACTTTGTAAAAATATACAAGCAAACAAAAAATCTTAAACTGGTATTTTTAAGAGAAAAAACTGTAGCTAAATGCTGATCAATATAATAGATACTAAGACTTAGAGATAAAGCAGAGGTTACTTAATCACCATCCTTAATGTAGACTTTAAAAAATCACCCTAAATATGGACTTCCTGAGGCTGACTGACTTCTATTGGGTTATACCGAGTTTGTCACTTACAATAATAGTAACACAAATTCCAATTATTTTCCATTATTGAACCCCAAATGATTAACTTTTTTTTGGCGAAATACGGACTCTAAAAATAAAGTACATAAGACATTGGGAATGTATTAACCAGTAAAAACCTACTTTATGTTGGAAAAAAATTATTAAGGGGGATAGAAGCTGCTGGGGGCTCAGGGCATAAACCATTCTCCTCCCAATGAAGTGACCCAGGTTCGAACCCCAACGACGGTCTGTCGAGAAGAGTCGTACTGATGGCTCACACGGACCACAATGATAACGTAAAACATCCTCTGTTGAAGTGAATCATGGGTCAGAGTTCCTTTGCCGTCGAGCTAACAGTAAAAGGTTTCGCAGTTTTCCACTCAATGTAACGAAAATTACGTGTTGATAAGATGAAAAAATCCTCTACCAAGGCTAGTTTGTATTCGGGAGTTTCCTTGTCTTCTAAGGTGGCCTCGAAATTACATAGTTACTCAGTTGAATATTAACCAATATAACCATTTGAGAACAGATGAAACAAAAAAAAAGCATCATCATCAAAGTTGCCAGACAGCCCAATGTGAGCCAATGCCTTCCTCTGAAGATTTCTCCATGACGACTTCCGATTTATCATTGATTGAAACAAAAAAAATAATTACTTCTAAAACAATAACGTTCATTTTAGATCCCAATCACGTATTTCATAGAACATAAATTACTGTTTAATTTTTCATACAATCAGAAAAATTAATTACTGTCCTTAACTATTCTTATTAAAGTCTTAGCTCAGAAATAATTAAATGGTGTATTAGTTGTGTGTGATTAAAAGGGGAACAAAATCAATAAGAAGACTGGAGCAGAGTCACAGTGGCGTAGCGAGAGGTGGGCAACGGGGGGCATCATGCCCCCGGCGCTACTCACAAAGGGGCGCCAAATGGTCAGCAAAACAAAAAATTGCAGGATAATTTTTTTTATTATAATTGACTTCTGGAAAATATATTTTAAATTAGTGCCAGTGTAATATAATAAATGTTAATTCATAAATATTATTCATAATATTTAATTCATATTAAATATTAAATTAAATTCATATTCATATTAAATATATTTCAATATTTAATTCACGACCTTGTCATCGCTCTCTGCTTAGAATAAAAATGAAATGTTATTAAATATTAAATGTTATATATAAGTTTAATGTCAGCATAAATTATATTGTATATTTCACTATGTTACTTCCTTTCAAGTTCAAGGCATTCTTGGTAAGTAATAAATCAAATAAGATTACTTACTACATCTACTCGACGATTCTATTATTAAGTGAATAGAGTATGAAAAAATTTGTCAACAGAAAAATTTGTTGTTCTCATAATTGTCACCACAGATTCAAAATGAATTCATTCATCTTCTGGCATCTACTGTTCGAAATCAACTAATAAACGATATCAAAAGAAATAAATATTATGGACTTTTGTTTGATTCAACTCCTGATATCTCTCATCGAGAACAAATGTCCCAAGTTGCTAGGTATGTAAATGCTGATTTTATCAATAAAAAAGTTTCTATCAAAGAATCTTTTTTGAGTTTTATTGAAATACATGCTAAAGATGCAGCCTGGATCGAAAATACAATTTTAGAGAAATTAAATTACGATGAAATTTCATTAACTAACTGCAGATCACAATGTTACGATAATGCTGCCGTGATGGTAGGTGACACATCTGAAACGCGATGGAGCGCCAGAATACAAGCGGTTATCGTTATCATCTATGGGCTAGAGAATATAAAAGAACTAATAGAAAAATTAGCAGCGCACACTACCACTACAAGTGACAACAGAAGTGAAGCTACAATTCTGTTGCAAAATATACTAACCTTCAGTTTTATAACTTTAGTTCATTTCTGGTATGAAATCTTAAGAAGGATTGATCGTGTGCAGCTCAGATTACAAGATCCTAGAATGAATTTTAGAGAAGTGTTCCATGATCTTGAATCATTAGCGACTGAACTAGCCGAAATTTGAGACAAGCTCTGTAAAGAGGCAATAGAAAAAGCAGAGTCTCTTTGTAAAAAATGGGATATGGATACAATACGTGCCTGCCCTTATGAAAAGTTAAGGTATATTTAAGGTTGATTTGAGGTATTTTTGAGGTATTAAGGTTGTTTTGAGGTATATTTGAGGTATATTTAAGGTTGCAGAGAAAACAGCAATAAAAATTATACTTCGTAAAGGTTGTAATTAAGGTGTACGAGGTTGATTTATATATACTTCAGCTTGTTTTGAGGTTGTTTAAAATTCACTTCAAATCAATCAGACTGATAAGGAGATTTTTAAGGTATACCAGGTTTATTTTCTTACACTTGTAACAAAAGAGGTATTTTTGAGGTATAAAAATTTTTACCTTATTTCAACTAACGATAAAAAGGTATTTCTTGAGGTATATGAAGTCATTTTATTTACACCTAAGCTTATTTTGAGGTTGTTTTAAATTCACTTCAAATCATCCAGACTGATAAGATGATTTTTAAGGTATACGAAGTTGTTTCTCTTACACTTGTAACAAAAGAGGTATTTATGAGGTATAAAAAAATCAACCTTATTTCAACTAACGAGAGTGAGGTAATTACGAGGTATAAAAAATATATCTTTTTTCAACTAACAATATTGAGGTATTTATGAGGTATAAAAAAATATACCTTATTTCAACTAAAGAGAGTGAGGTATTTATTGAGGTGTTGAAGTCATTTTATTTGTACCTAAGCTTGTTTTAAGGTTGCTTAAAGTACACTTCATATTAACTAACTCGCTTCCCAGAGTTCCATGCGAGCCGGCAAATTTCGTGTGTGTTGACAATCGAAAGTCTATTCGAAATTCGGTAAGTGTGCTTGACATTTATTAATTTAGTTTTATCACTTTTAATCAAATATGCTTCAATTTTGAAACTTAAATTTTATTATTTTTGTTTTAACGACGCGTCCTGATCTTAAATAATTTATGTTGGAGGATATTCTTAGAGGCTATCGTTGTAGGCTTAGCAATAAGAAAGAATAACCGAAATATTTCTCGTCACTGTTTTGGGTAACATTACTGGTGAATCGTTACAGCAGGTTATGCACAGTATATTTTATTGTTTGTAGTTCAGTCAAATAGAACTATTCTTTTTATTTTGCTTAAATGTATATGTTTTAACGCAACAGTATGCACGCTGATTAATTGAGAAAAATGTTCACAATTTCTCTTATAAATAAATCATTGAAAATTGAAAGATTTTTAAAATAGCAATTTTGCTTTGAAATTCTACTATAGCTGTATGCTTATCGTTTGGATATTTGTTGCAAAGTTTATATTATTGCTTATATATATATATATATTTACAGAGCTTATCCACAGTTCCCTGATATTACTGAGATGGCCTAGGCTGTAAATAGCACATGCGCGGCGGCGCAGAAGAAGAGACAAGCAAGCTACTGCTCAGCCTTCCCCTAGGATATAGTTCTGAATTTATACCTAAAAGAAAAAATAATCTCTCCTAATAAACTACAGAATTTATGTAATTGTTGATAACAATAGTTTGCTAGATATTTGATAATTGAAAACTAGTAACTGTACTAGCTCACTTCTTCATGTTTGATCACAAAACTGCTATTTTCACTACATGTTATTTTCTCGCATTTTACCCACGTTAATTATTTACTAAGCAGATTGTTATTACTTATTAGAATATTGGGCAGAATGAAATTAAATCCGATTTCAAGTTTATATGACAATTTGTTTCAAGGTTATGAGCTTCTTCATGCAGCTGTTTATGGTTCACTACTTCAAAAATGTGCGAATTTCGGAAATCTTAAATATTTTAGAAATAAGTCAGTATAGTATGCAATTTTAATCCTAAATTGAATAAAATCAATTGCAAATAAAAACATTTATTGTTGAAAGTAATATGCATTATTTTGAGTTTCATCCTATGGGATGTGTATTTATATTTAAACAAGTGTTTGTAACAACTAACTATTAGTTTTATTCTGCTCGGTATTATAAGTTATATAGGAGATATTATACTCAACTTATTTTAAAAATATTATTTCAAATCATTCTCTCTTAGACATTTTCCTCCCATAAAATTACTCACAACTTTAAAATAAATGCTCCTTATCAGCTTGTAATTTGTTCTATTCGATTGAGTGTAAAAAAAGGAATAAAAAATGGTACATAACTTTAAAATTTTAATTTATTAAACGATTGTAGATTCTTGATTACATTGATTAAAAATTATTAAAATAACTATTTTTTAAGAAACTCTGATGTGATTGACAATAACATAAGTCCTTTTCAGAATCAGCGTCAAAAATTTTAAAAAAAGCTGCTAGTTTCATGAAGTCTGACAAAAAGTTGAAAAATATAGACTAGGTTTATTGAGTTTAAAGATTTTTAAAAAAGAAAGGGAAGGAAATCTAATTATTAAACTTACAAGTACCATAATGTTACAGATGTATAGAAAAATAAAAAGTGTTAAAATTGCATAATAAGATTGGAATTATACAGGGTGTTTATAAAGTCCCGGACCCATTTCGATGTTTAATAACTCATAAAATAATAAAGATAGATTAAAATTAATAACATTAATGGTTAGATAGACTCAAAAAGTTTCATGACCCTTGTCAATGAACTTCCACGTGTGCCCCCTTCGTCGCACGGAGAATATCAAGTCGATAGTCAATTTCACGAGAGGTAGCTTTCTTTTTGACAGAAAAGACAATCTCATCAGTCGTATATTTAGACATGTTGGAAAACTTCGTATTTCCACAATTAGAAGAGCTTCAGCCACATGTCTTTTTGCAACAAAATGGTGCACCACCTCATTGGGGTATCATCGTTCGTAGATCTTTGAATGACCATTTTACAGGAAGATGGATTGGGCGAGGAGGTTCAATTCCTTGGCCACCCAGATCACCTGATATAACGCCGCTGGACTTTTTTCTTTGGGGATTTATAAAGGACAATGTTTACAGGAGGATCGTGTCGAACATTGATGGCCTAAAAGCCAGAACTATAACAGCAATAGCCTCTGTGGATGCCGACATGCTTGCCGCTACCTGGCGTGAAATTGACTATCGACTTGATATTCTCCGTGCGACGAAGGGGGCACACGTGGAAGTTCATTGACAAGGTTCATGAAAGTTTTTGAGTCTATCTAACCATTTACGTTATTAATTTTAATCTATCTTTATTATTTTATGAGTTGTTAAACATCAAAATGGGTCCGAAACTTTATAAACACCCTGTATATTTGAATTTCTGTAAATGTTGTTAATGGTAATACTGTCTTCAGTGTAATTTATTTTGTGGCTGTGTTCATGACATGCTTTTTAGCTACGAGGATTGAATAGAAATGGCAGGAGATATTTATCTGAAAAGGAAAATTAATTTCATCCAGTTAATTTAAATGATAAAAAAAATACTTTCTAATATTTTAAGACCTGCAGCTATTATTGTAAATATGACTTTCTTACTAATTTATATTTTTTTTTCCTTTTAGGTTCCAATAATTACAAGTTTCAACATGTAGACGGAAACAGTATTTAAAATAATTTTGTTGGTTTGTAAAAAAAGTGAAATTTTAGTTTTAAATAAAAGTACTTTGAATTTCAGCTGACTAATTATTTAAATTTGTAGTTTTATAGCTTTAAAAATTCAAGCACCTTAGACAACTATCTTCTAAAAATACGAGTATGAATTCCCATAAATAATTTTTACTAACTGTAGAATTTGGACAAGTGTTATTTTAAGATGATTTAAATCAATCTATTAAAATTATAGAAGAATTATGCATTTGAAACTTTCTTTTATAGCTTAACAAAAGAAGCAATTACTGCCGAAGGTTTAATATTAAAAATTTCAGGTTGACAAATGATCTCTAGTGAAAAAAATGTAATGTACATTATTCTTCATATAATATATATAATATCTTTATATATATATATTATATTTTTTATATAGTGAGTCTAAAAATTAATAAACTAGGTGGTCCGTATAGCACCTCACCTTCGTAAGTGCTAAAAAAAAACATCTTTGGTTGATAAATTAATACTTCTAAAAATACAAAAATATATACTTGAGGTTACGAAATAAGAACTTAAGGTAGAACATGGAACACATGGCGCTAATTAAAAATAACCTTTCCAATTGTTGAAAATACACTTCAGGTTGATTTATAACAACCAGAAGTGTAAAATGGCCCACCTTAGGTTGAAAAATATATACCTCTACAAGCATAAAATTATATACCTGAGGTTGAAAAACAATTACCTGATGTCGAACAAAAAACACCTGAGGTAGATTTATAATAAGCTGAAGTGTTAAATGACACACCATAGGTTGAAAAATATCTACCTCTACAAGCATAAAATTAGATACCTGAGGTTAAAAAATAATCACCTGAAGTCGAACAAAATACACCTGAGGTTGATTTATAATAACCTGAAGTGTAAAATGACACACCTTAGGTTGTTGAATAAATAGGGGAAACAAGGGAGGTTTGACCATAGGGGAGGTTTGACCCACCCCACCTTTTTCATATTTAAGCATGTATTTGACTGATGAGCACTAGATGGCAACACAACATCAAGTAGAATAACCTGTTATTTCTGTCTGTTAGCCATTTGCAACTAGAATCTAGGAGTAATCACCAGTGATATTTTTTTCAGCCCCAAAATTTTTTTCTGTTGTTGCAAGTTCATCTCTCCCGTGCCATTTGTCAGTAACATATATAGAAAAAAGTTTAATTGTTTGTATACTTAAATTAACATGCTAAAAGACAGTGTAGTTACTTTTTACTTTAACTTGTGATTGTAATGTGTTTTTTAACTCTTTTTCCAAAATGGTTGTTAAGGGAGGTTTGACCCACATCAATTCTGGGAGGTTTGGCCCAGGTCAAACCTCCCTATTTAGTTTCATGTGATAGTGTTTTATTTTTTAAATGTGCAATATTTAATTAGTTTTAAATATAAATGTTGCTTTCAATTCAGATTAAAGATTTCTTTAACTTGTAATCAAAGTCACTTAAAGCAATGAAAATAATATTCATTTGGAACACTGTGTTTCTGCTAAAACTAAACACAACTAAAATTTGCTTTCATGTTTTGTTGGCAAACTAACAAATTTTAACCCATTTTTCAAATTCATCACTTACTGTTGATTTCAATATAACTTAAGTATTTAATATTCTATGATATGAAAATTAACAAATTAAGTTAGAAATAATGATTTACCCCCAAAATTAGTTTATAAAATTAATATTGTCTAATCCATTATTACTTTTAATCAATCCTTGAATTATATCAAATGTTTTACTTTTACACACTACACATAAATATTTTATTACACATTGTGAGTGAGATTAATTTATGGAATCATAGAATAAGAAAGAGTCTACTATGGTATATTAATAGAATTAACAAAGTTGGAGATACTCTATTTCTAACTATAATACTTTTTTATGGTTGTTAAAATATGAGTTAACTTTTTAAGATGTGTTTTTTGTGGAAGTCAAATAATAAAAGATGCAAGGTATCGCCAACCAAAATGAAATCAGCTGTTTTGTTAGTAACTGAAAAGAGTAAAAGTATAAGAGCTGTAGCTACTGAGTATGGAATCGACCAAAAAACTTTAGGCAGATATGTAGATAAATATAAAAAATCAGAAGATGGCAAAATAGAATTTAAGGCAAACCATGTTTCTTGCCAGGTGTTTTCCAATGAAGAAGAGCATGTGCTTAAAGCCTATTTACTGCATGCTTCAAAGTTAAATTATGGTTTAACTTCAAAAGCAACGCGAAACTTAGCTTACCAACATGCTGTTGCTAATAATAAAGTAATTCCTGAAAATTGGACTTTAAGCAAAACTGAAAGTTATGATTGGTTGAAGGTTTTTTTCACAGGCATGCAAATTTATCATTACGTCAGCCTGAATCAACTAGTTTGTCCAGAGCCACTGCTTTCAATAAAACAACCGTCAGAGAGTTTTTCAATAATTTGCTCTGCATCTTAGAAAAAAAGAAATTTGGCCCAGAAGCAATTTTCAATGTTGATGTGACTGGAATCACGACAGTACACAAACCACGAAAAATTATTGCAATGAAAGGGGAGAAGCAAGTGTCTCAAGTCACCTCTGCAGAACGTGGAACTTTAGTCACAATGTGCTGTGGTATCTCTTCAATTGGAACATCGATTCCACCATTTTTAGTATTTCCACGAGTTCATGTAAAAGAAATAATGACCAGGGGTGGGCCTCTAGGAATGCAAGCTGCAGCTCATCCGAGTGGATGGATGACAGCAGAGAACTTTCAATTATACCTTCATCATTTCATAAAATTTAGTAAATGCAGCAAAGATAACGAGGTATTGATTATATTTGACAATCATGAATCACATGTATATGTTGAGGGTTTGCAACTGTGTAAAGATCAAACCATCAACAAGCATAAATAATCTGCCACCAGCATCTCCATATCCCTCAACATCTGCGAGTTTTACCAATTTACCTGATTCATCAGAATCTACTCCAATTCTAGTAACACCGGAGCAGCTACGTTGGTTTCCCAAAACAGGACCTAGAAGAGGCAGGGGTGGAAGAAAACGTATCAAGTCAAGAATTTTAACAGACACCCCGGTCAAAACTGAAATTGAAGAGCGGCACAATAAAAAAAATATTAAGTTAACTACACGAAATATTAAGATAAGTGCCAAGAAACAAGAAGAAAAAAATGAAAGATTGCTCTGTCTTCAGATAGTGAAAATGAATCCCAAAATTTTCACGTCTCAAGTAATGAAGATGGAGATGATTTCAGACTCCACAACTAGTATTGAAGTTGGAGATTTTGTTCTAGCAAAATTCACTACCAAATCCAGTTTTGTGCATTATATTGGTCGTGTCACAAAAAAAAAAATGGAGATGATCTCACATTAAATTTTCCTAGAAGATCTGATCCATGCAGCTTTAGATTTATTTATCCCCAGATAGAAGATGTTGATACAGTGTCCCAAGGATATACCTATTATTAAGCTCCCTTATCCAAATATCAGTGGAGGCACCGAAAGAGTTGCATTAAAAATAAAATTTGACTGTGATATTTCTAAGTATCAGAATCTATACTGATTGAAATTCAATTCATTGAACATTTTGGTAATGATTATTTGTTATTTTAATTAAAAAGTTATTGTATTCTTTTAGTTATTATTGTCTATAACTTGTAATAACTTTTTTAAAGACATTTAATTATTGCATCATTACTTTAAATACCCTTTATTTATGTGGGTTAAACCTCCCTTAGGTATGGTCAAACCTCCCTCAAGTGGGGAGGTTTGATCCAGTTTGGATACTCTTGAAAAATCAAAAATTAAAAAAAATGTAAATAATTTAAGAGAAAAAAAATGATTGGAAAAGATGGAAAACATTATAAGCTAACAAATAAAATCAACTTTGCAATTTTATTGCGTACCAAAAAAATAATAAAAATACCTCATGACGTCACTGTGTCTACAGATCTCGGAGATCGCAAGCAAAGACATGATAACTTTGCATCTTTCTCTTGTAAAAATAAGTTAGACTTCTTCTGGTTATTAGCCTTCAAACTTTACGTAATTAACACATTATTTCCGTTCATAAACATAGTTCAAAAAAAACTTTCTTGGTTATTATATTAAAAAAATACCATTTTAAACTTATAAAAATGTTTTGCTAGTTGGTGAAAATGACACGATAAATACTTTATTTTAAAAAGTTCAGTTTTAACTTTAACTATTAAGAAAAATGAAGGCATATATCGACACTTTTTTTATCTACATATTCTTTTATAAAGATAAGTTAAGTTAAATTTAGAATCCCTGATTTTAAAATATGTCGTTAATAGCAAGTTGTTCATACTTAATCATTAGGAAACATCAACCTTAAACGCTAATTACTGAAACAAAATAATAATTTAGGTTCATAATGACATCAGAAATTTTACAATTGTTTATAGACATTTAAATTTACGATGATATAATATATAGATATTTAAATTGAAGAGACTATAATTTTTAAAAAAAATCATAAATATTTAGAATAACTACATTAAAAAATATGTTATGAAATTAGGAGAATTTCAACTATATACTATATATTTCATTTATACTTTTTACTTACATTTTAATTTTCTTTGACTTTATCCATTTTTTAATTCTTTTCACCTGCCTTTCTTTATGAAGTAGCGAGGCGGTTTCTATTTAGATAATGAATTTTTATAAAAGTTCTTTACGACAGAATAAACGTATTGCGGTTTTATATTAACTGTGTCATTTCGGAATCCATTCTTTACATAGTTGTTCATTTACTTTAGGGAACACGCGAAAAATTATACTTTTTCCTTTTGTTTTTATATCAGAATTTTTGCAAGTTGCAATCGCGCAAACTGGCATTTCGATAATAGTTTTAAATTCTTGTAAATTCACTGCAAAAACTGAGGAAAGTCATTATAGAAAATAACAAATGTCTTAGAATATCTCGCAAAAAGAAATGATCCAATATTAGTTAGAGCTAGTAAGGCCAAACGCTCCGTTCTTGAAGTAAAAGTGCGAGCTTTGCGCCAAAGTGACGTCACTAGAGTGACGTCAGAGGATCGGCGCGGCAAGAGATACTTCAAAGGAGTGAACCAGCCCTTCTATTCTCTTTAGCCCTGTATTTAAGGTATATTTGAGGTTGATTTTGAGGTATTCATTTGCACCCTTTTCAACCTTTACGACGTATTTAAACAACAACCTCCTTTATACCTTTAAAATATACCTCGTTTATAACTCATTTATACCTCGATTTTTTCATAAGGGTGGAGAATTGGCTATGGTGGTCTTTCCGCAGAAAGTGAAATTTCTCGCGTTATGAAAAGCACTCTTGATCGTCTCCAACAAGAAATGTGTACACGATTAAGTGACCTTAATTTCAAATTTGGATTTCTACTAGACGTTGAAAATTTATTAAACAAGGATAATGTTGATAACGACCTTGAAAAAAAAATTTAAAAATCTGGGTGAATTTTATAATACAGATTTCAATGTAATAGAACTTTTTATCAAAATATGTGACAGCAAAATGTTACTCCGCAGTAGAAAAGAAATTAAACCTAAAACTCCATTAGAATTTCTTACTTTTATAATCAATCTCGAATGGAGAAGATATGTTTTTCCAAATCTGAGAGCGGCATCTCAAATACTCCTGACTATCTCAGTATCAATTGCTAGCTGCGAACGTTCATTCAGCAGATTAAAATTAATTTTGACAGATCGCCTAAGTGACCTAGCATTTTTAAGTGAGGAAAAAGAAAAATTTTAAATGAACAATTTTGATGATATTGATACATTTGCTTCATCAAAAGCACGGAAAATTTAGAGATAGTAATTAGTTTTATTAATGTATTATAATCATCTGATTATTAAACATATGTATCCCCTTAGAGATAATAAATATTTACTTTTTAATTGTTTTAAAACTGCGTGTTTTTAAAATATTTCTTTATAAATATGTAAAATAAATAATAGGTATCTTTTGAACTAATTCTAGATGATCATATACATTTCAAAATCTAGTCTTCTTCTCTCTACTACATTTTGTGTCTCAAATTTATTGCCTAGCTTGAGTCTATGATTTTATTTATTTTACTCTATTTATTTATTAATTTATGAGTATATTTTGCATATAATATTATATGGTTTTTGAATGGGGGGCGCTAAAAGGGTATTATGCCCCGGGCGCGAGTTAAGCTCGCTACGCCACTGCAGAGTCAACTCAAACTCTGCATCTTCGGAAGTGTGTAACAGCGTATCTGTGCGTCCCAGACTGAAATGGATTCCAGATTAATTTCCTACAGCGAAGTAGTTAAGTCCATTGCGGAACGACTATCAATTCCGCATTAAGTCATATCATTACGTTCTAGAGCAAAATGTAATCTGTCATCTCTTAGTGCCTCACTGGCTCCGTACAACTGCGAGATTATGTATTTATTATGTATATCGAAATATTACTTCAAGTGCTCGGTCTCAGTTTTACAAATAGCCTATTCAAAGGCTTCTGCATACACCACATTTAATAAGTAATTTTTGAATCTTTGTTTTAAAAAAAATGAGATAAAAAAATATGCTTATTTGTTATTATTTAAAAGAGAAAAGCAAAAATCTCACGAATCATTACCAAAATCTGGCGAATTATTATAGATATTGATCTGGGTAAAATAAATATGTTTTTATGGTGTGCGGATGAAAGATAGTTCATTACGAAAGATGAGCATTTTCATTTTTATAAAATGAATGAGCTATATTTTAATCCCTTCTTTACTTGGATTGACCTCCGTGAAATTTCATCAGGATTTTGATAACGTTCTCGTAACAGGGCTCTCACGATCTGAATTTTTTTTAACCCTTTGCTTACGGTATACCATGTTGTACCATCGCAAGTGGTCCACATGTCGTACCAGCCGTAATCAAAAGGTTAAAGTGGTTGCAAACTTGAGATAGATGCAGATGTTTTAAGTTTCCAATAAATTTTTAATTAAAAGGAAATGTATATGAAATGCAATGAATGCAGGAAAAATTTTATAAAACCATATTTAAGCATTTATCAACAGTGGTAAGAAACCTTAGAAATCACTCATTTGTTTTTTATAAGTCGTGGAAGCTCTGTTATAATTTTTCTATCATAAATATTAACGCTTAACCCTTAATGTACTTTTTTTTTCTGATGTAATAAATAAATGTTAACTAAAGTGAATAAATTTATAAATGTTTTTTGAACGTATCGATACTAAGAATCGATCTTAAATATATATCGATACTAACTATTTTTTTCTTTGTTTATAATAATGCCTGTTAATAACGAAGATGTGAAGTTTTAAGATGTATTTTCAATCTATTCATTCATTACAGGAGGTATGAAGTCATAAGACAAAAAAAAGGATTAGATTGAACAAACAGTTTGATGGTGCAAAAGTCGCCTGTGGTATTCTGAGTCAAACTCTTGGCAAAAAGACCTATGAAAATAACTTTTAAAGAAACAAAATAAAACAGAGCTAAAATCCGTTAATGCAGCCAGAACAAAAGGGAGAATAAGAAATATAAAACAAAAAAGCACAAGAAAATGTCACTGGTGAGCTCTTTTGATTAAGCAATATTTTTCGAGGGAACTAACACGCATTTGTGTTACATGGAGAGGAAAGCCACGAAAATATCCCGTGCGGCAAGGGGATCCATCTACCACTGATGATAGCTTACGTCAGATACTATAATCAGTACCAAGCCGGAATTAGAATTATTTTCTTTAATTCAATAAAAACATAAAAAATAACAGTTATTAATTCAATTTTCTTTTATTCATTAGGAACATAAAAAATAGTAATTTTCTTTAAGCATAATAATAACTTTCTTTAATTCAATAAGAACAGAATAATTTTTTTAATGTAAAAGCAATGTAAAAAAATTAGTAATTAATTCCATTTTCTTTAATTCAATAAGAAACATACATAAATATGGTTAATAATGGAAAATAATATTCTTTACTAAATAATAGCTTTTAATTCAATTTTCTTTAATTCAATAAAAACATGAAAAATAATAGTTATTAATTCAATTTTCTTTTATTCAATAAAAACATAAAAAAATAGCAATTTTCTTTAAACATAATAATAACTTTCTTTAATTCAATAAATACTGAATAATTTTCTTTAATGTAAAAAAATGCAAAAAATAAGTAATTAATTCCATTTTCTTTAATTCAATAAGAAACATATATAAATACAGTTAATAATGGAAAATAATATTCTTTAGTAAATAATAGCTTTTAATTTAATTTTCTTTAATTCAATAAAAACATAAAAATGATAGTTATTAATTCAATTTTCTTTTATTCAATAAAAGAATAAATAATAGTTATTAATTCAATTTTCTTTTATTCAATAAAAACATAAGAAAATAGTAATTTTCCTTAAACATAATAATATCTTTCTTTAATTCAATAAAAACAGAATAATTTTCTTTAATGTAAAAAAATGCAAAAAAGAATAAGCTATTAATTCCATTTTCTTTAATTCAATAAAAGCATATGAAAGAAAAAGAAATTTTAAGAAAAAGCTAGCTTCTAAAGGTACTCTAGCATGCAACCTTCAATCGATAACCAAACATTTCTCGTTAAATTATTGGAAATAGCCAGAAGTGGAAGCGTTCTATAACTACATTTTCTCACAGTGATGAAATGAAATTAATTACGAAGCACTCAAGTTTGCTGAAGTTAATTTTTCTCGTCGATGCGAAAGGCACTTCCAGATTAATTCTGACTAATAAGATGATATTATTAGAAACCCAGTAAATAAGAGACTAATAATTTTGATTGGAGAAAATTGGAAAATGAAAACCATTAATTATATTTTGGAATCTCAAATAATTTAATTCCTCGTGAGAATTATATGAATAATGGAGCAGTTTGAACTGTCTTAAAGTGACTATATTATAGTAATTTCTAAAAAAAGATTAGTTAACGTGATGAAATGATTGTATTATTTATCCTTCAGCTTGTTATTTTGTATAATATTGAAAATAAATGATTAATGGGAGAAAACGCATCTAATAAACCGCTTTAAGGTCATTATATGAGGAATGTCCACTAAAGCTTTAAAACATTCTCTTAACTTTTATATGATATCAGGAATAGCTATAAAAATGGTGTCTAGGTAGAATAAAAGGGCTCTACGGGATTTGATAAAAACCACTTACCGTACAGCGTGGTGGAAAATTACGGAAATATATTGAAAACTGTGATTCATAGGAGAAAAAGTGAATCACAAAGTTGCAAAGCGTCATTGATTTAATACGGATCAAAATATTAAGGTACTTAATTCAAAGGAGAGAACCCTTATTTATTATTGCATTAATTAGTATTAATTTTGTTTGCTCGGAATTTTCCTTCTATACGTTTAGAAAGGAAACAAAAACAACTTGTTATGACAAGATACCATTATTGCCGATTTTTAAACTTCTTTTAAGATTTGTAGTGCGAAAAAAATTATACACCAGAAATAACTTTTGATCTAATGACCGGATTTGTATGAACTTGGATTCAATCCTACAAGATCAAGGGTATCTTAGGATTGAGGATACCAAATATACTAATATAATACTATATCAAAGTAAGTATATTTGACACGAATTAAAATCGCACATTTTACCATCAGTACCAGAAGTAGCAAATACCAAAATTAACGAAGCATTATTGGCATCGAAAACAGTTATGGTGATTTTTTGAACTTCTCCTTAATAAATTAGTTTATTATATTAGTTTAGGCCACGATTTAGCATCTAAACAGGTTCGACACCCACGCGTGACGTCGCTTGCAGGTACCCAATTTTTTATCTGATCCAAACATTGATTCAGTATTACAGTACACCAAGCCTAATAGAAGTAACGCTAACACGCCTTCTTGTTTATAGATAACGAGCTAATTTATGCAATCGCTACCTCTCGAGCTGCAGGTATCCAATTACAGTTAAATTTAAATTATTTAGTTTAGAAGAAACATATTTCTATAAACAAAGTAAACACGTAGTTTCGAATAACTTAGAAAAAACTAATTTTGTGACATTGTCCGCCTATGATGCCACGTTCGTGTAGATAATTGAATTTCTCTGACATAACGAATGAAAAATAGTTGGCTACTTGCAACTCGAGAAGAAGACGATCACCGATATACAGACACGTGACCCATGACATCAGAGCCAGGTGATTGTCCTGTCCTGTCTTGTCTTGTCTTGTCTTGTTTTGCTTTGTTTTATAACCGTAGTTGAACGGACGACCCAATTTTTTGGGTTTACGACTACCGATGCTCAACTCCGTAGTCTTGTAATTCAGAACCCAATCCAGAAGACAAGGGAACTCCTGGATCAAGTATTGAGTATCATTCTAACTTATGTGGAGAAACTTAGCTTGACTTTAACACGCCATTTTGCTTATTTTCAATTTTGCTAGCACTGATGTCATATGTAACATGATTGGGTATCCAACATCACCTACTTCCTCCCGGAGTAAAAGTACCCAGTCGTCAATTCTAAACCAATTCCATTTTCTAAAGGTCTTATCTGAGGGATCATTTAAATTTTTTTAACGATTTTTAGAATAGGAAGCTGAAATTGTTCCCCACTGACGCTCAGTAAATTTCAGAATTATAGAAAAAATTATTCTGGAGTTATAAGAGAAACACACATATATACAGATTCTTCTTTTTATTATTATAAATTTAATCCGTTTAATCGGATTGTTACAGAATTTAGAAGGATGTTGATATTGTTTTGTTATTTTCTCAATTGCAGTTTTTTATCAAAACAGTAAAATGAAATTTTAAAAACACCGGAAAACATATCTAAATTTGTTTTCGAAACGCGTGAGGGAATTTCAAGTGGTGATAAAAAGTTCACAATTAAATTTATGCGCCTCACGTTTTCGTTTAAGCTGTAACTTAAAAAATGCAGTTTTCAATTTTTAGCACTTCCTTAATTTTAGTTCGTTTCAAAAAGTAATCGAAATTTCGACTGACGGGAAAATGGCAGTAAATTTCACTTTTTAAGAAATAGTTGAAACTTGCCATTGTCATTCAGATCAGAGCTTAAGTTTAAATTCAAGCTGGTCGGAAAGTATTCAAAATATTCACTGCAAGATTGACCCTTCGCAAACAAACACAGAAAAAAACGAAACCTGTAAAACATGATGAGTGAGTTTCTTAACTTGCAGTTTTTGGAGCTCACTGCTACATGTTCTGACACTTTTGTTCGAAAACAGCCGAAAAAGCTTAATCGTTCTAATGTTAAGAGTAGAGTAGAGATTATGAACTATAATACTTATGAACAATACACTCTGACGTCATCACGACGCGTTTCTGGGAGTTTTTCCTCGCCAAATTGCTTACAGCACCATTTAGCAACATTTAATGGAAACTGTTGGTTGATTCAGTAGATATGAAGATTTGACACTTTACAATTTATTATGTAGTACCTGTGTCATATATTTATTTGCATCTGTACTATTTAGATTTGTAGTATGAATGAATGAATCATAATTCTTTGTGATTTATAGTTTTAAGGTTGATTTCTTGTGCTTCATTTCTATAAAAATTATAGAATTAAGATTGAATAACGTGAGCTTATATTAGTGTGTCAAAACATTTCCCGTATTGTGCATTGTCAAAACGGTTCCGTATTGTGCAATTACATAGAAAAGCAAAATTTTCTAATCAACTCCAAATCTTTTATTTTGTGTTTTACATTTTTTATTTAATCTTTTATTTTACACCTTTTATTTTACATTGCAATTTTGGCACGCAACGATTAAAAAAATGCTTCGCCTTTTTCTATGAAATTTAAGAACAAGAAAATAGTGAGAAATTAAAATATTTAAAATAGATCGTAATTTACTTTGCGAAATGTGTTTCTATCTTCAATGATAAACAAATCCTTAACGAATCAACATATGGGTCATTCTCACGAAAACTGTCATTTTTCAGTTCATAAAATCCCGAAAAAGTAAAGTGAATAAAAAGCTCTGAAACTTTTTATATTAATGGAAATATGTAATGGCATTATAAAGAAAGTATACATCCTATAAAATATACTTAATATTTAAATTAATTTATTTTTTAAATAATTAATTTATAATTAATTAATTTATAATAATTAATAATTAATTAATTAATTTAATAAATAAATTAATTAATTTAATAAATAAATTAATTAATTTAATAAATTAATGTAATAATTTTTTAATTTATTTTTCAAATTAATTAATAAGTAAATTAATTATTTTCACTATTTAAAAAGTGAGGGAATGACACTAATAGTGAGGGAATGATATTTTATTTTAATACATGTTTTTATCTAAGTTACATCCACCTAAAGTTTGAAAATGATAACATACTAAGTATATCTAATATTTATTATAATTTACTCTTATATATTTATAGTTTTTACAGGTTTGGGAAATAAAATTGGCTGGCACGATTGAACAAAAAAAATTTAATAATATACTCATCTTGAATCATTCCCTCACTTCAGCGTCATTCCCTCACTTTATACACTAGTGAGGGAATGACGAATTCAATAAAATTTAAAAATAACAGTTAGGCTTAATTAATTTCTGAAGTCAATCAAATACAATTATATTCATACAAGAAAGCAACATATAATTATCCACTTTCTCGATGAAGTTGTATTTTATTTTACTCTAAAAAATGACATGAGGGAATGACAAATGTAAAAAATTTTACCTGGTTTGATTCATTCAAATTTATTCCACAGCAATGCTTCTTTAAGTTGAAGATGGAAACATACTGCAATTTTGTTCTATGATGCCAGTTGTTAACTTCTGAATTTTTTATTAAAATATTTTTATTCTAAGAAGATTGTAGATGATAAGAACATTGTTGTGAGGGAATGACGCGAAACACTGGGGACAAAGTTTAAAATAGTGCTGTGTTAATATTTTTATCAGAAATCAAATTTAAAATTGATTTTCTGAATTCCATATTTTAGTATTCTGAAATAAAAAACACGAATTTGTAAAAAAAAAAAATTATTTCAGTAACAATTTTTTTCTTTTTTTAAATCAGCAGTGGGGACAAGTGAGGGAATGACATATTGGTATATTTTAATTACCTAAAATAAATAAAAAATAAAAATTGATAATTTTATTTTTATTCTTTTGTTAGCTTGCATTCTGAAGGACACTTTCCCTGATTTTTTTTCTTTTGTAAGCTGTAAAACAAACATAAAATATACTGGGGACATGAAAATGACTGTTTTTGTGAGAATGACCCATATAAGCTTTTCTTAGAATACAGCAAATAAGTAAACAATTAAATAATTTTATTAATTCCATCAAAAATTATAAAAGAAAACGATAAACTCATCAATTCATCAATCAAACTGATAGTTAAACTTTTTGCTGTAGCCTGACGCTAAAATCGTTTGGATCAAGACATAGCCATTTTGGAGGGCATAGATAAAAAAAACCTGTTTGACTTTTTATATGCTCCAAGCATTTGAGTGGAAACTTTTTGTATATTTCTCTGTGACGTGTTCTCCTGCAGTGGACTGATCGTAAAGACACGGCTCCCAGTAGAACACCAAAGTCAAGCATCACTGGTTGCCGTCAATCACCGGTGGGTGACTACTTTGATCAGCCTGCGTAAGGACCGTAGGTGCGCGGTATTGATCCTTGTTAAACTGTTCTACCGTAAAATGCTCGACTTTGAGCGCAGATCGTCGGGTTAACAAAGCAGGGAAGCCATCCCCCTGCAGAGGATCAAAATTGCGATGGCGTGTCTTCAGATCATCCTCAGGGATGGCGTGTCAGGCATGTACTATCTATTTATTTTACGATAAACAGTTTGTTAAATCAAATTTAGGAATATTTTCATTTAAAGATCTGAAACCATTAATTGTAATAACACAAATTTGGTTCTACGGATTTAGTTACCGATTCCGTTGGGATAAAATTTTAATATGATCATTTTGCTCGCTTCGGCAATCATTTGACAATATAAAACCTAGATAAATACTTTTCGCCAAAGAGATAATTTAGCAAAATTGCGAAAAGTTATTAATTAATAATGCTTTATATCTTTAAATAGTTGTTTTACATTCTTATTTTACACTCATTCATTATTCATTCTTTATTTTACATTCATTCCTTATTTTAATTGCACTTGTTGACTAGACAAAGTTTTATATAAACATAATTTGAAATTTAATGTTACTTTTTAAAAAATAAATAACTTATTTATGGCTTGAAAATTGCAAAAGAGAAACTAAATATATTTATCACAAAATAGTTTCTTAATAAAGTAATATTATAAGATTAATTTATAGTAAAATAATGAAAGAGCAACACTTAGCTTCACGCTTTTACTTTTGAACAATAATCAAAATCAAAAGCATTAAATCCTATTATTCTAAATAACTATGCAAATTTTTTTTTCTAGCTGCAGAGAGATTAAAATTTACATCATAACATAAATTGATAATTAAATAATGATTTTTGATAAATAGCATACAATGATGATCAAATAATTAAGAATACAATTCAAAGTGATCTCATTTCAAGCATTTAAGCTTTAAAGCTGATTATATATTTAAATTTAAACGAAGTAAGTCAGACTTATCAAATTAAATATCTAGAATCCAAAACTATATGAACTAAACATCCTCTCAGTTGTGATTGCCGCGAACATAAAATAAAATAAAAAATAAAAAGTCAATTATTCTTTATTTAATTTAATTACCAAATAATAATTATCATTATTGAGTGTTAATAAAAAACCTGATAAATTTCAGAGTGCTTGATTGATAAATATTTATTCTCTTTTCTTTTCTTTTTTGTTTCTTTTTATGATAACTTCATGAAGGTCTGTCTTTATTGTATTAGCATTTTTATGACTACAATTCTAAGAATAATTGTTTTTCCGATTGTATTTGTATACGTGATTAATTGCAATAACGAGTATGGTCAACAACTTAATTAAAGTATAAACGCAAACACACAGGAAATTCCTTTGAGTAACTAAAGAAATAGTTCTTAATCGATTGAGATGCGTGTTCAACAGCATTAATTTTCTCAGACAAATCTTCAGGTTCGACACCCACACCTGCATCGCTTGCAAATACCAAATTAAAATTTACAAAAAAAAAGAAAGGAAGAAAAAAAATCTGCACTAAAAAGCAAAATTAATGGAGAAATACTAAATCTGTACTAATTCGCTTAAAATAAACGTAAAAAAATCGCCATGTTATTATTCACGCCAGTAATGCTTGAATAATACTTGTAACGGAACATTAATTAAAATTAAGAAAATAAGCTATGAACTGAAAAGCAAAACTAATGGGGAAATGGTACTTATTTATCAAGGAGAAGCTTAAAAAATTGCCGTAACTCTTATTTACGCCAGTGATGCTTTACTAGATTTGGAAATTGGTACTACTGGTATTATGGTAACATGTGCGATTTTAATTGGTGCCAGATATACTAATTTTCGCAAAGTATTATATTATTAGTAAGCCGGGATAGCGTTACTGGTTAGAAGAGCGCTGGACTCGCGTTCGTGAGAACGAGTGTACGAATCCAGCCGGCCGAAGACTCCATGTGTAGTAAATTGTGACTGATGCACATTAAATCTGTCGGGTCACAAAGTCCTCCACGGTCCCATAACAGATTAAACCTCTGGGGTACTGAATTGGAGATTGATAGTTCTCTGGTTCTGGTCAAAATTACGATCTGTGGATGAATGAATGGACGTATGAATGTATCCACCCTATAAAACGGGTGTGACGTATGGGTGTGGCAGAAGTCGAATTCTTGGACAAATATGGTGCCACTGGAAAGCAAGAGCAATCGCATCCTTTGCCTTAATGGCCTATGACGACAACAAAATTATCTTACTATTTTTGGTATCCATTAAAACTGCGCCAATGCTGCGCAGTTTCATAGATTATCTGGGAAGAGGTTTTATATGACCCCTGAAAATGGATAATTATTCTCTTTTAAAAATAGTCTTAAAAACTACTTTTTTAACATCAACATATTTCACTTTTAACAAAATATTTTATTTTATTTTATCATAAGTTTTGAACATATGATACATATCAAAATTGCAGCTATCAATGTTTAACTTCGTAAATTCAGAGAAAGGCAGATTTAGAGATTCCTTTAAAAAGTTCGTGGAACAAAGTAAAATGTAAAGAAAAGCGAAAAAAATAAGAAAAAAATCGAGAAAAAGCACTTAAATATGCAATAACTTTCGAAAAAATTGAAATTTCGAAGGAAAAAAACTGTGTTAAATTTATAAGTCAGAGTGACTATTTCAGCATGACGAATTTCAATTCTGTAGCTACATTCCTACGGCCTGTAGAGCGGCCCGCGTCGCATTTTTTTCTTCAAAAATTTTAACAGCTATTCATTCTCAAATAAATAATTGAATGTTAAATTTTTTATTCCACCATAATCTCTGTACAATTCTTACACATTTTAGTAATTTCAAGTTCCTGAGTTCTAAATGTTTTGCGCCGCATAACAAAATGTAACGTTAAGTTGAACAACCAAAATGGCGTCGTGGAGGCCCTTAGAAAGTTTTAATAAATATAGAGAGATAATAACTCTGAAGACAAATTTTTTGATGCATTTCTAGACGTACTTGATGCTAATTTGTTGTATTTATACAAGTACATGACCTAATTTGGGCGAGGAGATATCAAATCTGAAATTAGTTGTGTTTGAAAAACTTAAACTAAACTTTGTGCAATCTTAAATTTCCATTTTACTGGTACCTAATAAATAACATTAATCAACTCAGTGGTGGGATCGTAGATAAAATACTGATATAATTATCAACTTAGCACATATTTTATTTGCCTGTTTTGACATTTTTTAAGGTTATTTAAATGAAAAATAGTATTCATTTTAACTTATAAAATTGCAACCATAATTTTTTTTCCTTCATTCCATGTATTGAAACATGCATCTCATGTTAAATTTATCAAATACTGCTGAGTAGATTTTCAAAAAAAATTTTTTAGTCCTTTTCTCTTTGAAATTTTCGCAACACGAACATTTCACAAAGAGATTTTTATAAATGTTTTTAAAAATTTAATTAAAATATTTCCGTAAAAAAATAACTTCAAAGGAAAAAAAACTACTACGGCAAATATTTAAAAAAAAAATTTGAAAATATGAAATAAAGAACAAAAATAAAAGAAAATGAAACTAAAAAATTTAATAATAAATTCTGTTGATTAGGCTAATTCGTTTCTGATACTTTCATAATACATATTCAAAAAACTGAAAATCTATGCAAAGTTTACCCAAAAAATATTCTAGTGACCAAACCACCAATTAGAACTACGGAATTTACTAGGGCAGTGGTAACCCAGTTGTTAGAGAATTGGTTTCGGGTTCGGTCGGGCCGAACTTCGATCCTCGACTCCACTATGACCCACCGAGTACATGCGATATACACTGCTGAATCTGAGTTATCGAATCTCTAAAATCTGAGTTATCGAAAGTTCTATGGTCTATCACTGAGCAGAACCAGGGGTACAGGAATCAGGAGAGAACTTCCTCCCCTTTCAGATATATGTCTAAATTGAGAAAGTCACCTCATGAAGTGCTGAGTAGTGCTGCCATCTATCAGTGAAGTTCTGAGCCAAGGTATGTACCCTTGTGTTGTGGTGCTCTCGTCACTCGAAAGGCGCACCTTCCTAATTGGCAAAAGACCTAGAGCCGGTGAGCTTGGCTTGCTCGAGTGTTATTAGAAACAACAAAACAGAATCAACTGAATTCAGTCTTACATTGATTTTAAGGTTGCATAAATTAAAATAAAAAGTAATAAATAAAGTAAATCAAGCGAACATTTGTCGACTCTTAAACCAAATTTTAAAAAATTAGCCTTTAATAGAAATTAAAAACAAACCTTTAAGGAACACGAAATTAAAATTCCTCAAATCAATACCGGAATAAACAATAACAAATACTTAAGCATAAAAAATACCGAAGCACTCATGAAAAAAAGAATCTATTTTCCTTTTCTCAGAAAGGAGAGCAAGAAAAATAAATAATGGTAGAAAACTAAAAGTATGTAAATAAAAACAGGCTGCAATTGAAAATAACTTTCTTTTCAAAAGCACACAAAAAGTGCCTAAAATGGGCTTCCCAGAAATCCATTACCAATTAAGTACCGGATGAAGATAAAAGAACACGCGAATTTCCTATAAAGTGTTTGGTTAAGAAAGTTCGAATAGATTTTACCAGCACGCTAACCTTAAGCCCCTTTTCAACTAAGATGTTGCACGCCAACTTGATTTTCATGCGTTTTTTTTTTTTCTCTCCTCATTTTGTTAGTACCCCAAAAAATAATCGAGTCCAACAAAGGTAATGCTTCTTATTCCATAAAACTAGCGACAACGCCTGAGTATTTTTTTTTTATTAAATTAAACAGTGTATTTCCTCAACAAAAAAATGCATCTGAAACGACAGCTGCTCAAACATCGACTACTGTCACAAAAAATTCGGCGAAACTAACACCCGTGAAAAAGATATTCTTAGCAATACCAATCTGAAACTATGGGCAAATTTCAGAGAGTTATCAAGTTTAGACTGTTATTTGTAAAATTCAATGGTACAAGTGCGGGAAGCGATTACCCTACATCAGGGATGGTGAACCGATGGCACACGTGCCATATATGGCACGCGACACAATATTTTGGGCACGCTACCGATCGCTAAGTTCACTATGAGGCATATTAACAATTAAATTAAAATTCACAAAAACAAACAAGCAAAAAAATAAACAATTATTAACAAAAAATTAACAGTTAATGACAAAAAAAACTATTAATAACAATAAAAAACTAGCGAACAATGAATAACTAGCAAAAAAAATTAACAGTCCTGCTTAAACTAACATCTTACAGCCTAATCTATATATATATTTCTCTTACACGGCGATAAAAAAAAAGCCTCATTACAACTCTCCGAATGGCAACGCTAGAAAATCAACCAATAATTGCCGCTAAAAATGTCACATGCGAAATCTAGATTGGGTGGCTCAACATATAGCGCTTCTAAAAACGGAAACTGAAATAACCAGAGTGTAAAATATTATGTGCTTATGCGCATCGTATTTTTTGTTAAATAATTTATTTATTATATATCAGTTTATAAATGGTAACGAGAAGAGTTTTGTGGTTGCTATGGTGACTAATTAGAAGGTAAATTGTTTTTTTCAGTGAGTGTGAGATTTGTTTTTTGGAACTGCGATGCTGTAATTTTATTGTTTAGTTAATAAATCTTCCTTTTATATTAAACATGATAGTAGTTTCCTTAATTATTTGATTCGAAGTCCTTGGAGTTTTATTTGAGGTCAGTTTATTTTGTATTTTTTGACAAGAGAGAGCATTCTCACCAAACGAGGTTTCTTCCGAAATTCAATGTTTTGTTTATGCAGGGTTTTTCCATTGCAATTTTTCTTATTTAAATTTTTAATAGACTTAATTATAGCCAAAATTTTAACCTTTTTAAAGAGATATCAGTTTTAGAAATTTTATCTTGAGATTTTATACTATAGCACATTTCTAATAGGTTTAACAAATTACATGTCATTTATTTGAATTCAAATTTATTTTAATGACTTAGTATTTACTAAAAAGATGTAATTTTTTTTAAAAAAAAAAGTTGTTATATGGATTTGAATGATTGTTTTGAATTCTTAGAATTTTGTGCATTTGCAATGTACCTAAGTTAGTAGCGAGCGAAGCGAGCTTGGTTTGCGAAGCAAACCATATAAGATTGCGTAGCAATTTTCGGGGGTTGGCGAGCGTTAGCGAGCAGGGGGCACAGCCCACTAGTATAAGTTATTTGTCATTTAATCTGCAACAGAAGTCACAGTGATGTAACGTTGAATTACGCGTGTAAGTGAGACATTGCAAAATGCATATTTTTTTGCATAGTAAATGAAGAATTTTGAGTTGATAGTATTCAGTATTATTATTTTACCAATAATCACGAAGTCAAAATAATTTGACGGCACGTTTATGACCCCATTAAACAGTTTTTTTAGAAAAAATGGCACGTTGATGCATGAAGGTTCGCCACCCCTGCCCTACATCCTACATCAAACAAAATATAAAATGGTGAAGGATACATTGAACACCTAGATGCAACTTCCGCTATTATCTGAAGAAAAAAAGTCAAACTTTGTGGTGATGTAGTCTAAAAATAAAAATTTCTTCGGGATTACAAACATGCAGAATATATACAGTATACCTAAACGATAAAAAATCACATTGTAAATAATGATTGGAAACGCTTTTCTGGGGCGTTGGTGACACCTCAAAACACTTTAAAAAGCACACAAAGGCACTCTTAACGAGACTGTTTGATCCTCAGCACTATTCCTTAGCAATGTTAACTAGACTGTTCTGACCTCAGCTTTTGAAGATTGTTTATTCCTTTGCACTATTAATCACACAGTTCGTTCCTCAGCACTCTTAACGAGACAGTTCGATTCTCAGCACTGTCAACGAGCTGTTCGTCCATTAGCAATGTTAACTAGACTGTTCTAACCTCAGCTTTTTTAGACTGTTCATTCCTTTGCACTATTAATTAGACAGTTCGTTCCTCTGCACTCTTAACGAGACTGTTCTATTCTCAGCACTGTTAACTAGACTGTTCTAACCTCAGCTTTTTTAAACTGTTCATTCCTTTGCACTATTAATTAGACAGTTCATGCCTCAGCACTCTTAACGAGCTGTTCGTCCCTCAGCTATGTTAGCTGGACTGTTCTAACCTCAGCTTTTTTAGACTGTTCATTCCTTTGCACTATTAATTGGACAGTTAGTTCATCAGCACTTTTAACGAAACTGTTCGCTCCTCAGCAATGTTAACGGGACAATTCGTTTACTGTGTGACCGTAACCATAGAAAAGAAAATTAAGACAAGTGGAGTCTGGATTGGTTAAGCCAATGCCCTGGACCATTCAAGTAGATTTATTGTTTACCATACGAAACATTCAGGTGAAGATTTCAGTCTTTGTACGGAGGTACCATTTTTCTGAAGCCATGTGGAAGAACGGATCGTTAATATCGCCAGTGAGTTTTATTTATTTTTTTATTCTAAGCTGAAAATTCGAAAACATGATAATATCCGACATCAAACTCAGGCGCAACATAGCAGAAAGATAATCGATCGGGTACACTAGTGCCATAAATACACACAATACATCTTAGCTCAGACCCAAACTTGGCTAGATTCGATGGACTGAATAGGCTAATAATACAATAGCTTGATACAACTATGCAGCATTAGACTTGAAGTAAAAAAAAAATAATAATAATAATAATAATAAAATCAGCTTACGAAAAGACTTATCCAGTTCAAGGAAAAATAATAAAACTACACCTCTCACAAAAAGAAAAATGACCAGGGAAACAAAAAAAAATTAGACAAGGGGACTCTTCTGAACCTTAAAGCTGTATACAAGATGTTACTCAATTAGTACCCTTTCTTATAGATTTTTGGAATCCTTAGGAAAATCTCTGCTTAGTAGAGGTCACAAATTAATATTGAAATCGGAGAAGAATTATATACATTTTTTATAACCGGCTTTGAGCAGCAGACTCGATTATGAGTTTACTAATATCAATGATCCACTCCGTAGTCTTGTAATTTTGAAACCAACCTAGAAGATAAGGGAACTCCTGGATCAAGCGCTAGGACAAACTAGCCTTGTGGGAGGACTTTTTGATTTAACTATTACATTTGTATTGCATTTGTAATACATAGAGAGGAGGAAAACTATGAAAACCTCCCACTGTTAGCCCAACTGCAAGAGGTTTCTATCCCATGATCCGTCTACCTCTGAAAATATTTCAAGTCAGCACTGTGGTCTGTGCGAGCCAGGAGCAGAACTCGTATCACCCAGTCACAGCTGACATGAGATTCGAACCTGACTCACTTCACTGGGAGACGATCGCTCTATCACCTGACCATGAGGTCAAGAATAGCAAAAGAAGCATTAAAAATTTTGAACAGGAAGGCCTTTGTCTTTTGCTTGTTGGTTTTCTTTCCACTTCATACTCAAATAAACTGGTTTTATTTTCTCCCTGCCCTAATAGTGACTGGTCACAATTTTAAAATGTAGTGATGTTTTTTCCTCTTTTAATTGTTTGCTACCCCTAATATGACTAGTTTTTGTCCTAATTTTTTAAAAGAATCCTAAATATAAATGTTAAGAGTGATCATCACGGAACACCCTGTCAATATAAAGGAAATATATCTCCGAGAACTCGACATAATGATATATCAGTATATTCTACACTGTAAATTATACTTTTCTTAGACATTTATTACTTTCCAGATTTACATTCAGATTTATTTAACGAACTAAATCACATAAAATGGGGAATTTAAACATGCTCTGTAAATATGAGTTCGTTACAAACTTAAACGAAAATAATTTAAAATAAATCCTCCCTACAAGTCTTTAAAGGATTAAATAAAATTTCCTTGTCTTCCTTTGTTTAAAATTCGTTTCGCAGTCTACTTCTATTTAATCCATTTAGGGAAAGCACAAGGGGATAAAATATTTTGAGCTGATAATGGAATTTTAAATTCGTGTCAGATTTTGAATTCCATACCCGCACTGCAGAGATTGAAAGACTGTAATATTTTTCTCTAGTTTCAAAAATATTATTCCTCTGCAGTAGTATTCTTATTCAAAAGCTTATGGATGTTCCTAAAGTATAACAAATGGATTTATCAATCAGAAATATGTGCGTTTTTAAATTTTCATCTTAGGCCCTTAAGGGATTTAGTATTTCAAATATTAATTTAAATAGACATCGAGACTTTCTTATCATAATAGCAATCTAAAATGATTTAAAGGGGCTTAATTTGTACAAATGAAAATTGTTCGTTCACATTTCCGAGGCAAATTGTTAGTTATTTAAGGAGCTCGTTTAATTTTACCGGTATCTATAGAAATCGTTTTTAAAATAAGCTAAACGAGACAAAAATAGAAGATCGTGCATGCCTATTTTTTCAGTACCAGACGTTTAGCAAAACATACGACTTGGCTTAAATTAGATTAATAACTAACAACAGCTACTGTCAAGTTCAGTCTTGCAGCTTACATTTTAATGCTAGGGATTTTTTAAGGGAAAATTTTACAAGACTTTCTGATCACATGATACAAGGGATAATTCAACAACTATAATAGGTCAGTACTGTTTGCTATAGTTTTTCTACGGGAATTTGTATTTCTGTTAGGGAAAAACATAATTACTGCATTCTTTTATCTATTTTTAGAGAATGGTGTGAATGGAGGATGTGATGAATAATATAAGATATTTAAACATATTTTTTAAAAAAAACAGTAAAAGACATTAAAAATATCATAAAATCTGCAAGTGGAAAAAATTTTATGTATAATTATATTTACAAATATAGGCAAAGATATATTTATTTTTTCATTGCGTACAGTGACTATTTATAGAAAACTGAATCACACTTAAAATATCAGCATAATACATCGTACTATTACGAATTTTACAGAAAAATAATAATTGTGAAAAATTTTTGCGACATTCCAATGAGGAAACATCAAAAATATTTTGCTATGCAGAAGCAGGAAAATCATGAAGATATTGCTTAGTTGTATTACTAGAAAACGTAAAAAAAAATATTTTGAACTTTCTCGATACAATGCTTTTTAATATTATCGTAGAGACTTCAAATAATACTGCAATATTCCAAATTAGAACGAATAACAGTAAAATAACGAAATTTTAAGATTTCTTCATTTGTGAAGTCTTAAGTTGTACGTTTTACAATACCGAGTTTACTATAAGTTTTGGAGATTGACTTATTAATGTGATCAGGAAAATCAAGATTAGATTGAAAAATAACACCAAGAACTTTAATAACAATCAAGCGGGCTAGAGAAAAAATTTTGGATTCATAAAAAGATACATAAATTTACCTATTCTCCATAGTATAACCGTCGTTAAACTGCCGACCCAATTTTTTGGGTTTACGACTACCAATGTTCAACTCCGTAGCTTTGTAATTTTGAAACCAATCCAAAAGACAAGGGAACTGCTAGATCAAGCATTGGAAAAACTAGACTTCGAGGAAATATTTTTGAGGGAACTAACCTACATTTGCGTTACATAGAGAGGGAAACCACTAAAACCTCTTACGGTTAAACCGACGGTAAGAAGATTCTAATCCACGATCAATCTACCACTGAGGATATTTGACTTGAACATTGTTGTCGGTACGAGCCGGGAGCAGAATTCGTTTGAACCAGCCACCGCTCGGATTCGAATCTAGTCACCTCATTGGGATCCGAATGCTCTATCCCCTGAGCAACCGCGGCGTGATATCAATTTTACATGATCACTATCCCTACATTTCATTATCACTTTTCTTAACACTAGAAAGACTGAAACTTAGTATATGCATAGGCATATATCATTTTGACTGCTTTTGGGCAACATAGGTTGCCCAAAAGCAGTCAAAATGACTAGATTGTGAAAGAATAACTTACGTGTAAAGAAAGTTGTTTAAAATTAATTTTTAATACTTTTTATATCATTTACAGTATCATCAACTAGTTATTAGTAAATATTAACGATAAAAAAATAATATGTTGTGCGAAAAGTCGTAAAATTCTAAGAAAGTGTGTCATTATATATATCATTGTTTTTCTATTTGAAATTAAAAAGCAGTCAAAATGACTTCCTTGGGCAAAATCTAGTGTTGTAACAATTTTCTCATCTTAAATAGTTTCTTAACTTTATTCAGTTTTCCTTTTAAAAAACGTCGAGAACGAAGTCGGTCTTAACATTGTTATTCAAATTAAATCAACGAAATTAAACATTATTAACATATTTAACATTAATAATATATTTAACAGCCTATACCTTTGCATTCCTGTTAGATTCATGTTGTTTAAGAGCATTTTTATATTAACATAAAATAAATGACCATTGTTTAAAAGGAAATTAAATTATCTATTCTCCGAAAATATAATTATCGTAGCATGGAATGTTCGAAACAAAAATAAACGCTTAAATGAGGTAAGAAAATAGTTCCTACAAAGTATATTATAGCTTCAATTGCTGTTTGGAGTAAATGAAGGGATTACTTGTAAGTTTCTTCATCTTCTCAAGTGGAATATTTTGGAATATCGCCATATAATATCAAATTCACATGACTTATTCCAAGAAAAAGAATTTTCTTAAAATGCAGGAGGACTTGAAATCTAGTTAATAATTTTGGAGGAAATAACTCCAGTGAAGTTCTGTATTAGTCGTCACATAAAACGAAATACCATAATGGGTGTAATTTTTTTTTTTTTTTTTTTTTTTTTTTTTGTCTAGTGTCAACTTACACAGACTGGCGATGAGCCCATTCTCAATAAGATTGTCTTTCTTGATGTTTCAAGAATTTTTATGGCTATATTTGGATGACATTTGTATTTGCATAAATGAATATCCTGGATCTGCCATTTTTCTCCGAGATCATAAAAAGTGTATGTTAGCTTTTTCAGTTATTTTTATTACATTTAAATGGGATATAAAAATTAGTATGTTTCAGTCTAAAATAGGCACATTATGAGTTAAAATTCGGAATCATTCCTTTCAATAGCGAAACATTAAAAATTTTATGCGAAAGCGTTGGCGCAACTAGATTGATTCTTTATTCGATATCGCTCGCCAAAATAACTTCAAAAAAGAATTCGAAATTTAAAGTAAAAGAACACTTATACAAAACTCTTTCTTTGGGCTGTGCTGCACGCAGGCCGGGGGTTGGAAGGAGTTTAAAAGTAGACAGTGGTGACCGTGGTACTTTCGAACACTGTGCACAAATGAAAAAGGGATCATCCTAATAACTTTTTATTTAATGATATGATTTTGTAATAGTATGGCCTCAATTTTAATGGATAGCAGAGCTAACCTCAATTAAGGCAGACGATATTTTAAGTTAAGAAAATCAGACTCAAAAACATAATTACTCTAAATATACATCTTTTTTTACAACAAATTCTTAACGCTCACTATTTGGAGGGACTAACCGCATTTTGGAAAATTTGGACGAAATGGTTTAGGCAGAAAAACGCTAAAAAAATTTGAAAAGTTTGACGAGTTTCGAAAGTTTGTTTCTTTTATTCTTTGATCCTCTTTCAATCAACTGAGTTGAGATTATAGCTTTCAAATTAAATGATGATCTATTCTATCAATTAATCTGTCGCTTGTTTGATTGTAGTAACTTGATTTTTTAAATAGGGAAAAATAAATAAATAACATAATGTTAATTGAAAGCGTACAGAAACGTTGATGTTGTTCTAGCAAAACTCGTATTTTCACTTTGTCGAGTGCCTAGTAGGTAATGAGAAGATGTCTAGGTCATTTAAGATTTTCATTGAACTAGATCATTTGAGCAGATATCTAGGTCACTCAAATGGATCGCCATAATTAATCAGTGCATTAACTAAATAATACGTAGGAAAATATGTTTACAACAAATATATTTTATTCTATCTGGTTAGAATAATGATTTTTTATCTATTGCATTTCCGAAATATTACAAAACTTTTTTGTTATTTCGGTAGAAAAAACTTATTATTTTTAGAATTAAATATTAAATAAATGAACGCAGTACAATCTTTCAAATTTGAAGTAAAGAAAACGATTTTACGAACACGATGTAACATTTTTCGTTCATCTTCCCTCTAAAATTCAATCATAAAGGACCTACTCTATTTTGAAAAGAAGGAAGGAAAAAAAATATTTTGATTTGTCTTGATCATGAAAGACTGCTACAGAATTCCCTAGTGGAAAAATGGAAATATAAATCAAAACATCCGGAAGAAAAATTTCAGAAAGTTGAAATTCGATTATGATTCGCGAATGGCTTGCGGCGTTAGTTATTTCTCGACCGAACTTATGTGAAATATCAGAAAAGAAAAAAAGAAGAAGAAAAAACTTTCTTTTTCGTTATTTAACAGAATTGGAAAGGCGGAAGCGCTTCGAATTCTAAAATTATTTAATATAGTTGTTAAAGTAAACTTATAAATGAGGTGCTTTAGATTAGGTTTTGTTGAAAATAAATGAGTAAATAAAATAATATTTTTTGACTAGTTGAACTGAAATTTAATAACCCGAAAAGCTTTTTTTTTAATTATATTATTAAAAGAAAATAACTGCTGTTGGTCTGACAACGGTGCACCCAGAGATAAAACGTAAATGTTTAAAACTCAAATTAATGTTGAGTAGTATAAAAAAAGAAACATCTGTAAATAAAATAGGGATTTCAAGGTTATGAAATTTTACAACTCTCCATACTTTACCTCTCTTCGTTACCATGGTAACCTCGAATCTTGCGTTTTCGCCACAGCAATACGTTTCAGTGAAAAGTTGGAGTAAGAAACTAGAAGTTCATACTTCGACTACTGTTCAGAAGCTTATTCTCGCATGCTACCGAAATATTTTTACACTACGATGATATTTCATGATGTTAAATTAGAGCCACTCGAATATTTTGACATAATAATTTTATGGTTAAAAACAATTAATTTAAAATGGCTTTTGGTTCAGGTGTCACCAACTCTTTAAAGTACTCGTAGACACAGTAAATAACCATCTTCGATTGCCTCCTGGCGTGAAAGCTATTCATGATAGCAGAGCGTGAAATACAAACAATTAACATTAGTTTGTGAAAACAAATGAACTTATAGCAGAGATCAAAATGGTGTCTAAATGGCTAAGAAATGAAAGCAAGAGAACAAACTACGATGATCAAAGGAACTACAATGAACCATAGATGCTCTTCAACTTTCGTGAGGATAAAAATAGTGGCGATGCTGTCTATTGCATCGAAGGTAGAAAATGTGACCATAAAGCGCAATTTTATTTACACGAAGTATAGTTTAAGCACAAATGTTTCTTCTTGATTTGAATAATTAATGTCAAATTATTATGGTTTATTAGCAGTATTAGTGATGATCTATCCTTATTTTAACAATAAACAAATCATGGTACATCAACACTTACGATCCCTGCGATTAGTGATAGATTGTAATCAAAACTTCTGGTTTATCTTGCTGCTAACGGGGCATTACATTAGATAATATAGGTGGTAATAGTAACGACTCGGTCTCCGTACCATGCTTCCCAGTGGAGTTCATAGACTTGGATGCGCCCTCTAGCAAGATTTAAAAATGCACCCTATCTTAGATTTAACATATTTTTTTTAAAAATTATAATATGAAACAAGGACACAATGAAGAGACATTCGGGTATTTATAATCATTAATTTATATTAACTTATACATATTAATTTATATATATAATTTATATATTTTGATTTAATTATTTTAATATTAATTAATAAAAATTAATAATTGCTGTGGAAAGGAGGAATTTAGAAAAAGTACTTAATTGGAACATTGTATATACTTACCGATTTACCACATTGAAATGAAATTAGGCTTAAAAATATAACTCATTCCCTTACAATAATTATTTTCAGACTTTAGATAAAAATTATTTTTTTTTTGAAAAGTGAATTAAAAAAACATTTTATAAAAAGAAAAAAATACTTTTATTATAATTTATATTAACAACAGTTCATTTATATTAACATTGTAATTTATGTCAACAACTGTAAGTTTGAAAACAGTCATTCAAATCTCCCGTTTTGTAATAATATTGCATTAAAAATATCAAGATTTAAAAAATAAAAATGAAAAAACGATTGAAAAATAACATGGGTTGACGATAAAATCGGCACAAATAAATCATGTCAAAGGTGATAATTAAAATGCCTGATTTTAAAATCGCAAGTCGTTATAGCATCAGATTAAAAAATATCAGCATTTTCGAAACACCGTGGAAAAGCGTATAGTCATAATTGAAGGAACGATAAAATAAAATAAAAAATCTCTTAGATTTGTGATGGTATCAGCCCAAATAAAGTACACTTTGAAATGCATGATTCCAGTGTTGCCCTGGTGATAACCACCGAAAAAAACGATCGAGCGATGATTTTGATTTGGTGCTTTCAAACTTTAAAAGCGCAGTTTAAAATTTACGATTTTTTTTTTCAGAAGAAAAATATTGCAATAGTTTTTTAATTAATTATTATTATTATGCTCAGATGCTGAATCCGGCGCACATCAATAGCTGGTGGGCTGAAAGTTGCTCAACGCCAGTAATAAAATAAGGTAAAAATATGACAGAGATAGAGTTCTGGCATCGTAATAAGGCTACCCAGGTTCGAATTTCTGCAACGACTGGTTGAACTGTATATTGCTCCAGACTCGCACCACACCCATAATGAGCAGTTTTCACAGCAGTATAGGGATCATGGGTTTGAATCCCACAAAAGTAGAGCTAATCTTGGGACGTTTTCAAGTTTTTCCAGCCCGTGCGAACTCATCAACTGGATATTGACTGAATGCAAATGCCGGCTAGTTTCACTCCTTAATGTACAGCGAGTTTACCCCAACGCTAGATTCGAAAGTTCACTTGTCTTCTGGAATAAGCCAAAAATACAAGACCGAAAATACAAATATAGAGTTAGACATTGATGCAGCTGTAAGTTCGAAATAGATCAGTTGTTCAATGCCGTTGATAAATTTAAGGGAAGATTCCCGTACGCCACAGAAGTCTCTAAATTTTGATGATAACAGGGTACGAGAGAACGTAAAAAAAACGTCACAGGAGGGGTTTTAACTGCAAAGGTATAACTCGTAGCCACCCACGAGCAAACATCCACATGTTATTTCTTTTATTTTTACGAGTAGAAAAAAAAATTGCCACTTTTGCGATTTTAGTTGGCGCGAACACGTACTAATACCTAAATATCTTCTTACTGAAGTAAAAAATAATACCATGGACCAGCGACAGAGAAAGTATTTTAAAAATAGAAAGTATGTTAGACAATACCAGTTTCTTAAAAGTCTCTTTAAAGCATAAGATAGAGTTGGCGAAACAGGATTTTGGAGATATGATAGTTCTACTTTACACTTCGCTTTAAATTCAGTTTTCTAGAATTCTTCTCTTTGATTTTTCGTGAAAAGAAGATAAAGATTAAACAGTATATCATGATATGAAATATAGACGGGAAAGGGAAGGATATGAAGAAGAATTTCAAACATTTTTTTTTCAATGACCTCTGAGAGTTATTTCTTATTTGTGTGCTTTTTGTTTAATGCAGTTTTTTCCTGCCAAACCAATGGGAAAACTATATTTAAAGTTTAAAAAAAAAGTTGTGGAACTAAACTCCAATAAATCCTCGCAGTAAGACCAAATTCTAAGTGCAAATCCCATCTTTCCAGTGAAAAAAACAGATCTACATTTTTTATTTATTTTTATTTTATCACACTACAACATTTTAGTTTTTTTTTCCCCTCCTTAAGGCTCACGATTTTACTTTTTTTTTTTTCAGAGCCAAAATCGTTACGAAAAGATGAGAATCGATGTGAAACTTTTTTAAGCTGTAGAGCTTTTAAGTTCAAAAAAAGAAAAAAAGAAAAGAAAAAAAGAAAGAAAACAGAGATGACTTTTTTTTACCCGTTAACTCTGCAGCTTTTGGCATTAACTAATACGCTTTAGTTGAAATGGCGAAAAAGAATGCTTCTCAGGCGCCAAATTCTTCATATAAATATAATCTGGTTGTTTGATGTTTAAATTCTAGGGAATAAAGATTTTTAAAAAGTTTCGGGCTATTATTTTTTTAAATCAATTATTTAATCCAACTCCTGTCTTTTAAGAGCACAGAATAAAGTTCAAATAAAAAAAAAATTTAGAACTAAAAAGCTTCTTTACTTCTTTTGTGACTGAAAAGTGCATGTATCGTTAATTAAGATAGTAATAAAATGCCGTTGTTGTTAAAATAGGAGTAGAAATAAAAAAAAAATGGTGTGATTTAATCTTATCGCGAGTATTGTAAATTAAAGAAAATGCATTTAATAAGGTATTCGAATTTTTATTTATAAAATAATATGGTAGAAAGAATGCGGAAAAATATTTTTTAAAAACTCATAAATATTTCTACTTTTTACTTAAAATAATCAGAAAAGATCTCTCAGGGGTTGGCCTTTGTTAGTTAAATATGGGATTCACTTTGGCGACTTTTTTTTTTTATGTAGTTTTATCAATTTATTAATTTTTATTGCTCCCTTATCTTCGTTTTGACTTTTTTTTTGTGTGTCGTTTTAAAATACTGTAAGTTTTTTTTTTCCGTCTGGAATTTTTTGCAATGTAGCGAAAACCAGCTCTTTTTCTGCGAATACCAAGCTAAAAACAACCAATCTTATTTGGATCAAACTGGAATAGTTACCATATGAGTTAGCAGTCTAGTTGCTATATCATATAGTCTGTGTCAGTTTCGTAATTTTATAGTAGATAAGTTTTTGAGCACGCATTTCAACATCGACTATTAAAATAAATAATTAAAAATTATTATTCAAAATTATTTTTTTCATGAAATCATTTTTGTTTAAGAGAGTTCCGTTAATGAATATAGAATTTTTAGATTTGTGTGTTTAGTTTCAGGTTGGGGACGTATAATGGAAAAAAGGAAAAATAACCTTATTGGGAAAAACTTTCGATCTATTTTCTAACAGAAATGTAAGGTCCCATTTTTTTAATTTGCAGCTACCCTTATTACGAAATTCCCAAATTGATTCACATAGCAATAATTAATCAGCGTTAATAGTTAAAGTGCGTCCATCAAACCTTTAACTTTCCATTTCGTACAAGAAAATCGGACCAAAAGATCAAAAAAGTTTTTCGTAGTGTTGTCTTCTTCCCTTTTTTTTCCTACTTATTTTTACAAGGCAACTCTTTGCTCGAAATTGATAAGTATCAGAACATCTATTTTTTTATTTTTACAAGGCAACTTTTTGTTCGAAATTGATAAGTATCAGGACATCTATTCTTTTATTTTTACAAGGCAACTTTTTGTTCGAAATTGATAAGTATCAGAGCATCTATTTTTCTATTTTTACAAGGCAACTTTTTGTTCGAAATTGATAAGTATCAGAACATCTATTTTTTTATTTTTACAAGGCAACTTTTTTTTCAAAATTGATCAGTACCAGAACATCTATTTTTTATCTCGATATTATAGGAAGCTAATTGCAAAAGTAACAGCTACGCGAAGAAGCTCATAATAATTTTACTATGTTTATATTGCTTTTATGTGACTGAAACTGTTTTCATTTTCAATGAAACATCCTGAAATGCCAATAATTTAAGGAAATTTTAGTAACTCATGATCCGTTTTCTATGCCAATACATTTTTATTACTATAGCCTACCTTTGCTCGATAAATACGAAAGTTAAGGATTAAATTAAGAAGATAATTTAAAAGAGCAATTCAGAGGAAATTTTTCTCGGAATCTCATATTTGAAATAAAAAATGCATAGCATTAAATTTTATTCCCCAACTCGCAAAACCAATTTGATTTCTGTCGATAGTATTTTACAAAATAGTAGAAACATTCATTGCTCCGCTGATAATATTCTCGATTCAAAACTCCTGGTAGAAAATTAACCTCGTGAAAAATTTTCCGATGCCAATGGATGTTTTGAAAAATTATATCACCGAAAAACATTAACTTCTATGAATTTTGGCGATATTCCACTAAAGATCACCAAAATGTCGCCTTGAAATATCCTCTCGCATCCATTTTTCAGCATGCCAAGGGACAGAAAATGCTCGTTTCTTAGAAAACTTCGAATATTTTACAGCTTCACACTTTGGCGAATAAGTATTCGAGCTCACCATTTTTGGAACATTAATTTCCTCGCACTTGGAACTTCTAAAGCATACCATTGAGACACGTCCAAAGGCGCAATCTTTTGACAACGCTCTAGGCCAACTTTGGTGCATGATTTCAAGAAGATATATTGTAAACTCTGCATAAAACGTAAAGGGTGGCTTTAAATTTAAACCCTAATGTCGATAAATTTAAGAGCAGGGGTTATAAAAAGAAACAAGTGAACATTCTAAGTTTGGTGTCGTGGAAAAATAAAGAATTCTTTGAAATTTAAAGCTGAGGCGTGAGTGTTTTATTTGTTTAAAAACTGCAAAACGAATTTTACGTGTTTGGCTTGTTTGGAATTATGTCCCTATAAACTGTTTAACACTTTCCAGAAGTGGGATATAAAATGGTGAACGAAAAATGTTCTTGTTTCTAGAAATTATTTTAACGGTTCATTATCAAAATAAATATCGGAAATACTTTTACGATAAAATAATAAAAGTTTTGAGACCGCAAAGAAATTTCCATAAGTTTTTATGGATTATATTTATTCAAAACAATATTGTTGATGAAATGTTAGTAAAGGTTATTAGCTATCTTTGAAATTGGAAATTTATTTAATGAGAAAAAAAAATTCAACTAGATTGTGACCCTTTGAAATTAAGTATATTTATGTTTATATTTTTCAGACTAACATAATTTAAAACAGTTTCTACAGTAGATTAATAATAATAATAAATCGAGTAATAAAATATAACATAAAATACTTTCACATTCGGAAAGATTGCGGTATAGACGCAATCTTTGGTGCAATAGTGTTAATAATAGAATATATTAATAAGTAATAGCTTTTTTAAAAATATTATCTTCATCTCCAAATATTTGTTGAGGGCTTTTATTTGTAAATTGAAAATAATAACTATAATAATAAAAAAGAATTAAATAAATAATCCCAAGAAACTGAATAGGAAAAATATTACCTAATTAAAGCTTTAAAAATATAAAAATATGAAAATCACTTCAAAAAATCAATTCATTCACTTCAAAAATATTAAAAATAGGAAATAACAGTCGACTAGATCCAAGCGCTCAAAAACAAGCGTCCATTTTCAAGACTTACCAGGCGTGAATGAGAAAAAACAAAAGTGGTTAAAAATACACACCCCGAAAAGTTGCCTAACGAAAACTGGAAAAATAAAGGTGAGAAACAAAACTAGAAAAACCACAGTAGCCGTGAGAGAAAAACGATAAAAAAAAACAGAGCAAGAAAAAACCACAGTAGTCGAGAGGGGCAAATAGGTAAAATGTATTTCCACGAGCTGTGGAGAGGTGGTAAGAAACTAATGTCGTGAAATCAGCAGTCATATAAATACAACAAGATATCGGGGCATCATAATGAACTGATGTAACTAAGGTGGAAATAATTTTGGCATTGTCAAAATTGAATTAATGTCAAAGATACCAACAATGAGTAGCAATTAAGGATTTCTCGTATTCGTGATAGCGGAAATATCTATCGTGTTCCTTAAATCTTAATTTTAAAACGCGTTTAGATTTAGACGCGTTGTCCGATGTAGCCAAGATCGCACTGACAAGGAATGTGGTAAATGCCCCACCGTTTATCAAAGCTAATAGAATCTTTAAAATAATTAAATTTGATTTTAACAGGCCTAAAACAGGCGATTAACAGGTCGTTGTAAACAGGCCTATATCTATGAAATAGGTAGGTAAGTAGGTACTTTATTTTTCGCCACACTAGAGCTGCACAAACATCCCTGAGGAAGAATCGAAGACATGCCATCGCAATTTTGATCCTCTGCAGAGGGGATGCCTCCCCTGCTTTGGTAATCCGACGACCTGCGCGTGAAGTCAAGCACTTTACGGTAGAACAGTTTAACGAGGATCAATATCGCGCACCCTCGGTCCCTACTCAGGCTGATCAAAGTGGTCACCCACCCGCTTGCTGACCGTAGCGAGTGATGGTTGACTTCAGTGTTCAGCTGGGAACCGTGTCTTTATGATCAGTCCACTGTGGGACCAATATATTTGAAGCTAATGATGTTTTTAATCAGGTAGTGTAACCCATTGTGCAGCTCTAGTGCGACGTAAATGAACAACAACAAATAATCAGGTAGTAAAAAACAACGTTAAAAAACTCTTTTTTATACAGCCTACATATTTATTTATTTTTTTTATTATTATTACGTTCCTTAAATTTTATGTAACTCCAAAGAGTAGGGAAAGGAAGAAAAATTATCAATTTCCCTTAGATCCTATCTAAACACTGTAAAAGAGTGGTAAAACAGAATTTATTGAGCAAACAAAGTTTTTGAGAAGGGGCGATTAAATTCCCTGAAAATTTTAAAATTTCATGAGGAGTTTGAGAGACATGACTTTTCATGAGATTGTTCTTTATCAGATGCAAAGAATTATCTGAATTTCATGAAAAAGTGAAGAATCTTAGCCCAGATTAGCATGAAAGCTCTTTTTAATCACTAAAGCCACCTAAAACTAACCATTCTTAGATCACTGAAGAATTTTAAAAAAGAATCAGTCGCAATCATAATATTTGACTTATCATCGAGTTTTATCTTAAAAACGATAGATAGAGAAAAAGAAATTATTCGTTTGAACAAAATTTTAATTAATTTTTACTTCCTCAGAAAATTTTCTGAAAAAAGAAAATATCTGCTTAAATTAAAATTCACTTTATTTTTACGTGTCGTATTATTTCTCTTCAACAACTTTCGTAAAACGAAAATAAATAAAAAATAAATAAGTAAACAATAATAATAATATCGATCGATTGTACTTAGCGTTGTCTTTTCATTTTACAGAAATTTATGTTCGCTTTTTTAACGCCTAAAATTCTGCTTAGGAAAATTTTAAAAATAAAAAATGGCATTTTCAAAACCATTTTTATAAACCTAAACATTTGACTCGTGTTTTCATTTTTAAAAAATTATTGTAATACGCAATATCAACAATTAAAATTATTTTTTAGAGAAAGAATTCTACAGTATTGTATGTTTCTTACTGTACTTATTTTTCAAATATTGATTTTATGTTCTTGACACCAGAACGCGAGAAAACAATGTCTTTGCCATAATCAAGAGCTAAAAAGAAAAACTTTTGCAATCATTTCCATAGAAAGGAGGTAATAAAAAAAATTCAGGCGATAATTGGGAAGGTAGCTATTGTTCTAAATCGATTTTTAAGATTCTTTATAAAGAAGTTCGTGCAAACAAATCTAAAAACCAGTCCTCTATGACTGTCGTAACGAAATAAGAAGTTTTGTAATTTTGTTTTTCTTCCAAAGGCTGAAATTGTCTTATTTATAATTAATCATGCATTATATACCTCCGATTGCATTATTTTAACGGTTTTTTTCCCTATTATTCATTCAAAATAGAGCAATAATGTTCCTATAATTCGATATCGTTCGTAAAAAGATAATAACATTTCTTTTAATCAAGAGCTGAAATTATATCAATAGCTGCCCAGTATCCGAAAATTTCAGACGATTTGAAAAATAAATTTAATAAAAATGGAACAATTTGCGTACGATTTACTGCGTTCTGCTAATGAAACCAGAAATTTTTCTTGTCAAATTTGAAAATTAATAATATTTAGGAAAACTCATCAACATATTACTCTACTGACTGAAAAACCTTAAAACAACGTTTCAGACAGTTTTAAATTAAATATTTACTCAGACGTAAGTTGTTTTTAATGTTTTAAATCTAAAATCAATTTTCTAATTTTTTTCAATTAGCCGCGCCATTTGTTGAATAACTTATTCCAAAATTTAGAAAAACTTGTTTTTTCAAACTGTATGTATAGTTTGTCTAAAGTAAGAACTCCCCTAGCCATTCGTCCGGACCCGTGGCGGTGACTATGGTACCCAGGTATAAATATTTCAAGTAAGGGTGTGGAGATATTGTTTAGGACGGGTTTTTGCTCGGGTCGTAAGGGAAACTTTTTCTTCGATCTATTGTGCTAGCCCTGAAGAGAAGCTACCCTCCCTGCAATGCGCTATTCTTGTTTCCATAGCAGAAGACTTTCTGGTGGGGGAGTTCTTATCGTAGACAAACTATACTCTTCTTAAACCCTTTATAAAGGCATGTAAAATACTTGCCATCAACTTCATGAATTTTTAGATGTCTATGAGGCGCTATTTTCCCACCTTTGATTTACGTATGTTGCCTATTAGTTCCCTAGTGTAGTCAATATTCTGATGACTTAAAAAACAAGCCAATGAAGAGCTTTGTTTACATAAATGCGTGAGACCAACTCTGGGAACTATTTTCTTTTTGTTCGCTACGAGTTCGTTCATTTGACCATTACTCATCAATTTTTTTTTCCGTAGTTGCAAACAGAAAATGTATAAATTATTACTTTTTTTTTTAGTACGGACGTTTAAGTTTATGGCTATTTTCTTTACAGAGGATAAAATTTTGAAATACTCACAAAACTTCATAACAAATAAATGTCCAACCAATTTTAGGAAGCTAAATGAATTTCTTTTTATAAATTTTTCTCAATTTCAAACGAATTTTAGCATAAAATTACTAGAAAAAAATGGCTCTATAAAGGGTTAGTTAAAGTTGCAAAATATTGGCAATTTTTGCACCATTAGATTTAACCCTTTGACACAGATGAAACACCGGTGTCCCTTATATATATTTTTTTCTTCTTTGAGGCGGTCTAATTACAAGTCAAATTAAATCTGATATTTTTAATTATAAAAAACAGTCTAATATTTATTAGAAAAAATCTATTAGAATACCGGAATTATTTTTGAACTAAAATATAAAATCCAAACGGTGATAAAATAAAATAGATAGATATATAAATACATAAAATAGATATTTCATCACTAATCTTCCAATTTGCTTATGATTTTAGCCACTGGATGGCTGTTTAATTATGTAATGTATAACTTTGAATAAGTTTCGCTTCACATCTCATCTATCTTTCATCTTATTAAGAGTACTAACTCATAAACTTATATTTAGTAATTATGTTTATTTAAAAATAAACTAGTATTTTAAAAGGCAATCAGAACTCTTTATAGAATTATTAATGCCTCAACTTATTTAGTAAATCACTAGGTACTAGAAGCACTATTGAAAAATGAAAAGTGAACTTGCACAAATAAGTAGCTCTAAAACTTCACATTTGACAGCTCTTGAAAAAAAAATTGAAGCATAAAACTTACATAACAGAAGACACATGACAAGAAATTTTTTTTTTTAATCCAACATTATAAACAACATTAAAAAACGATTTATAATTGATTCCTCACAAAGAATACCCGACGCGGTACCTCACAAAGAATACCCGAAGAGAACCCGAAGCGGGCTCTGGCATGCTTACTGAAAAAAGATTTCGGGTTCGGGCTGGCTTAGATTCATGATAAAACTTTCAAAAACAAAAATCAGAAACAAACGTTTGGTTCAGTCGTTGAGTATTAAAAATTTAAAATTTATAAGGTATAAAAATTCACAGCGATCTGCTACTTTTTCTTTGTGAGGCTTACGTTAATTGTTTTCTTTTTTAATTTTTGTGAATTTCAGATCGTTCAGTTTTTGACTACGCTTTTTCTTTCACAGGTTAGCGAAAAAAAGGTTTTAATTTACTAATTCCCTTCTTTACCCATTAAAGGCCAAGTGGCGAGATCGCATGGCTTTTTTGGGGCGTATTTCTCGGGCTCGAGCGGACTCAAAGTAATTCTATGTATCTTGAGCTCGGGTGGGGCCGAATTCAAATTCTTCGGGCTCAAACCTCCAAAAACAAGTCCGAGCTTATTTCTAGTGTTTCATGTACACTTTCGAATTTATGACAAAAGTGAAGACCAAAATAAATGTAATATTAAGACTGCAAATTCATATTAAAACAAAGAAAACACAAAAAAGTTTTCAAAATCTGACTAATCGCGATTGGGGAAGCTAGGATTAGAGCTATCAAAATCTGGTTGGTTACCGGCTGCACCTTTGGGGAGTTCCTAATAGTCGTTTAACCTCCTATCAGCGTTTTTCCTTTCCTCCTTTATACCATCAATCAAACTGGTTTTGTTGTGTTTATTCTTACTTTCTTTAACTGTTCATCATATTTTTGTAACGTTTTTGCTTTTCGTTAAAATATTAATTTCCGTCTCTCAATATTCTTTTTTCTCTAAAAGTACAAGACATCTACATCAAGAGCTATGACTACGAATCATTCTGTATGTATATAAAATCAAATTTACGAAGAAAAATAGTATTTACCTTTGAATTACCAATAATCATTTCATCTGTAAGTTGACTGAAAAAACATTTATGGAGATTTTGAATTCCTTTACAGAACTATAATATGAGAAACTATGCGGATGTAACGATAAACATAATAATAAAGTTATAAGTCATGAATTAAATAGCAGCTGAAGTAATAGGAAATAAGAACGATGCAAGACAGTAGATAGCACGATAAAACAAACATCAAAATAATCATCAATCTTTGAATTATTCTTAAAATCATATTTCCCATTACACTATCAAACTGCTTTAGAAATACATAGACTTTTTAAGGAATATCAAAATGCAGCAATACACCTATCGTAAACATCATGCTTTTCCATTACTTTAACAAATATCGAAGTCGAAACTTTTCTGTCAGAACCTGTGCACGAGCCGAAGCCTATATAATGCACGGCTTATAAGCCTTTGTTAGGCAGCATAAAGAGCCACATTTCACGCTATGCTCTGATGTGTGGAGGTAGCGAGTTCGAATCCCTCCGAAATCCTGGATGCATCATGTTGCTGTAATTCTCTAACTTTAGTGATCTGCTTTTCAACTTCATAAGGGCTAATAAGTTGTTCTTTATAATAAACATATTAGCCTGCATGCGTATAACAAGAACTAAGTACATGAAGATACATCCAGGATTACTGCAGGGTTCAAACCCGAAACTTCCATGTTTCAAAGCGTTTATCGAAAAGGCCCACTGCCACCTGATCCTGCCAATCCGGTGCCTGAATCTCTTTACTGTACGTGAAACTTAAAATTGACATAAATTTTTAAACTTTAGGAGACTAATTATCGAAAAAACTAAAAGAATTCGAAAGTTTGCTATGAATCTATTATTTCAAGAATACATTTCTAACAAAAAACAAAAAACTGGCTTAAGAACTATCCTAGATATCGAGCAGTCACTGCTTTCCGAATAACGACCAGAAACGATAAACTCTACAAGGGGATAGCCTAGTTGGTAGCCACTGCGCCCATGTCCAAGAGGTCGTAGGTTCGATCCTCGCTTCCCAAAGAATGGTGACTGATGCACATTAAATCTGTCGAGTCTCAAAGTCCATCATGTTCCCATTACAAATCATACCTCTGAGGAAACTGATCCAGGAGTTTCCTTGTTTTCTGGATTGGTTCAAAATTACAAGGCTACGGAATTGAACATTAGTAGTCGTAGTTGGATCGGCTATTCAATGACGGTTATAAAATAAAATATCAAATAAAACTCTATGCTCACTTTTACCGACTTAAGGTAAGGGCGTGGTAGCCTAGTGGTTAAGGAATCGGACTCCGGTCCAGAGGGAACGGGGTTCGATCCTCGATTCCGCTTAGACCCACCGAGTACATGCGACATACGTGCCCGTAGAATCTGTGAAATCGAAAGTCCGATGGTAGGTCGCTGAGCAGTATTATGGATACTGGAATCTGGAGAAATTATCCTTCCCCTTCAAATCTATGTCTTAATTGTGAAAGTTCCCTCACAAATGATATCCCCTCCGCAGAGGATCAAATTGAGATGGCATGCCTTCGGATCATCTTCAGAGATGCTTCGCAGGCTGTTGCTAATAGTCCATTGTGCAGCTCTAGCGCGAAGTTAAAAAAAACAAGTCTGTTTTTTTCCTTCCCTTGTCCCTTGTGTTGTGATGATTATGGACAATATAGGCATGGACCATATATTAGTATGTGTCTGGCGTTGAAGGAAAGATCTATCTACTCTCGTTATTTTTAGGAAACCAGAGAATTTTTATCTTAACATTTTCCATTCTGTTTTTAATTGTTCAGTCATTTGTTGATACATATTTTGCTTTTTACTGTTGTGTTGCATTTGTGCATCGTTTTTTTTTTTCTTTTCTGGCGAAAGAATTGTTTTTACTTCCTGCCTTTTTTTCATAGGAAATAAAAAAAATACACAAATAATAAAATTTAAAAGAATTCAGAATTGTATAAAAAAATTATTGGCAAAAGTTGCATTATATTTTTTAAAAAATTGAACTTGTGACAAATCTTTTTTAGTTATTTTTTTTTAAATAAATTTGTAACAATGCTGCTTACTTGAGCGTAGTTTCCAAGCCTGTTCACACACAAGATATTTCGATTAGTCCGCCAGGTGTGATGCAAACGCATCGATTATTCGTTAAAAGTGATACAGATAATTTTTTTGCACTTTTTAATTAAGTGTGTCAAGTATAATAACGTCATAATAAATGAAGTGTAAAGAATTGTATGGAATCACGGAGTGTAAAGAATTAACTACATATAAATAAAAGGAAATTTTTCTTCCATTCTGAAAGGTTTTTTTATCCTTTGCAGAAAAAGTATCATGTTTCACAGACACATATACCAGAACGGGCTTTACACACACTTTATGATGTATCCAGGGTCTTCAGAACATTCGCAGTGCACAAGATATGCTTTCTTCCTTTTTCGTCAAAATCCATAAATCACTCAGGAAGAGTTCTTTCTCCAAACAAAAAAATAAATAAATAAAACCTAGTAGGATTAGAAAGAGAAGAAAATACCCGGATATCTCATAAATATATTAGGCTGTCTCCTACTCTGACAATAAAAAGATACAAATATACAAAATAATAAGTACAACAAATACAATATATTTAAAAAGTTGTCTTTGCTCTCTTACATTAATCGAACAACTTTCGATTTATTCATATTTAATTCAATTCAGTTATAACCTTATTCTCTTAAAAAATAGTAAAAAAAATTCTTTTTCGATTTATTCTTAAGTAAAGGCAATAATAACCTTACTCTCTCAAAAACTGTAAAAGTAAATAAAAAAATAAATAAAAATAATATTTTTAAAAACCACGTTTTTGTAGTGGGCGCATGAATTACATAACAATAACAGTATGTGTGCTCATGAGAATATGTGTATGTATATCTGTAATTGTATCTGAATGTGGATGTGGAATATGTTTGTGTATATGCATGTATATGTGGATGTACATGAGTAAGAAAATGGGTATATGTATGTGTATATGTACTGTTATGTATTTCATGCGCCCCACGGTTTTCGTTTTTTAGTTATTATTCTCCACTACAAAAACGTGGTTTTTAAAAATATCATTTTTATTTTGTACTCACTTGTTTATTTTGTACTCAATTTTTTCACTCACTGTACACAAAACTTTTCAACTGACATGTGACACTAATTTGAAATAATCGAATCGACAACAAAAGACAATCGCGAAAATATTATATTTTCTTTAATTTTTCTTGGTATGTCTTTTTTCTCTTCATTTTCAAGCATTGTCATCCAATTCTGAAACTATGTGCCAAATTTGAAGTCTGTAGCTAGTCGGGAAGTTAGTTTAAAATCGATTACAAAATTCCACCCGAACAGACATACACGAAGGCAAGTTAATATAAACGTGGTAATAATAAATAAATGACGCCCGGTGGCTGAGCGGTAGCGCTTCGCGCTGTCGTGCCACAGGTCACTGGTTCGATCCTCGGGCCGGGCAAGGTTCACTCAGCCTTTCATCCCTTCAGTGGGTCGATAAATGAGTACCAAGCATGAATGGGAACTAAACACTGGGGGTTCCGCGTTCGGCTGACCACCTGACCGGACCATCTGCTCCTGCACCCCAGAGCCCAAGGTCAAGAAAACTGAGATGGGCACAGTAGGCCTTGGCCCTCTATGGGCTGTCGCGCCACTGAGTTTAGTTTTTAATAATAAATAAATAATTGAAGCAGTCTGTATAATTAATGTAGTTTGGGAAGATAGATTGAGGACAATAGAATCGATTAGAAAAAGGAAGACAGGAGGCTTAAAAAATCTGAAATTGTATCATTGAAATTAATTACTTTGTTTAAATATAGGAATAAGCACTTATTGCTCATATAATTTAATAAGTCAAATTAAACTATTTAACTAGAAAGCTGCAGTTATCAGGCAAGCAACGTTTTTAACTTTTAAGTCCAAAATTATGAAAATAAAATTGTTGTATTGTTAAACTGAACGCCATAGTTTTAAATTATATTACTCATTTTATTAAAGTACATCTTCTTCTTGGTCAGCGCAACAGCCCCTTGCAGGCCTTGGTTGCCTCATCAGCTGACAAATGCCAGTGCCTCCTTCCATGGCAACTCTAGCCATCTAGTAAGGGGCCTGCCTCTAGGACGTGACCCCTTGGAGTTCTTAACAGTGACGATTCTCATGATGCTATTTTCATGGCTTCTCCATAGATGGCTGGGTCATCTATGGAGTACAAAAAGTACATAGTACTCATTAAAGAACATACTTCCCAAAAATAGAGTTGTTCTTTTGATAGATCTAAACTGAATGCGACGGGAAACCTTTGAACAAACAGAAAAAGTATATGCATCAGATTTTTAAATTAAACCACATTCTGACAATAAAATTTTAAAAATATAATCATTTTAGCAATTAGTTTTTGAAATAATTTTTTTAATTAAAATCATTTATAATTGTAAACTTCAAAATAAACAGCTATATTAAAAACAAGGTACATAAATTAATATAAACTTCATTTTAAACATATTTTTGCAACCATTTTCACAAATGCTTATTTTATTCATACTACTATATGTAAAGTAAAGACAGAATGGTTTAACTTATTTTTTTAAAAAAAAGCAAAAGATACCCGATGTAACAGAAGAAGATATGAGCAAAAGCAGTATAAAAGCTGCAATAAAGCACGAAAAATCATTAACCCTATGACACAGAATTTTTATTAAACATATTTTACATACTTTTTTCATTATTTTGTATTAACTTGGTCAAAATAAGTGGAAAATATTATAGTTAGCATTTTAATAATTTATGGTTGTGAAATACAACATGTAACAACACCAGTGTCTTTTTCTGTATTAAAGATAAAATCTTCCAAACAATTATTTTTCAAATTTGCAGTTATTTAGATCTGAGAAATACAAATTATTCATCAGTGAAACTTCTTTAATTTACAAAAATCAATTACTGATAAATTTCTTAATATAGATGAAAAAAATTTCTTTCAGACTTCCATTTTTGGTACTTTATATTTTAGTACAACAGATTTTTTAGTAACTATTAAACTGCTTTTTATAATTAAAAAATACTAAAATATATTTTTGCTTGTAACTGGAGCGGCAGTAAAAAATCCTACAAAAGTAACAATGGTATCCCATTTGCATCAAAGAGTTAAGACTTGCAGATAACACGAACACAGAGTAAACCATTAGAAATGCATATGAAGTAAAATTTGTATCATTGTTATATCAGGTAATAAAAGATTTGAAAAAGAAACACTAATAATAATAAGAAAAGAAACTTATTATTCCTTAAAACATAAATTTTCACCAAATCAAACTTCACTTTATAACAAATATTCATAAAGAAGGTTTGATAGAAGAATACATTTTGAATAGTTCAAAAATTAATTGTAGAATGGTGTATGTATTAATGAAGCTTTTGGCATCACTATGAAATCAGAATTGGACCAATTATTGAAAAATTTGTTTTTGCTATAACATCAACTATTTCGGAAATATTTTGGCAAAAAATACAAACCATTAAGTTTCAATTGTTAAAGTAACAAGGAGAAAACAATGAACCTCAGATTTTTTTAAAGCTATTTAGAATATTTTTATTTCACTCCCAAAAATATTTTTGAGTCAGCTGACAGAATATTTTATATTAGGGTAAACCAACCAGTGAAGAAACATTACCCAGTGAAGGAACATTTCATATATATAGATTAAAAATAAGAATTTGAAAGTTTTTCTTTAGATTGATTGGTAACAATAGCTTACTGCCAAACATTAGGAATTCATCTAACAAAGTTTTGGATTACCTGGTCAAATAGACTTCTCTGGAAAACTTTTGGAATTTGTTATTATCTCTGCAACACCTTGTTTCTTTGAAAAAATTATAAGGTGAGTGTTTGTATTTATATGTTTAAAGTGGAATTAATTGCATGTAATAGTTTTATTTTTCTCATTGTGAAAAAGAGAATTCAAAATATAGTTATTGAAGTTACGTTTTATTTTTTTTTAAGCATCATAGCATTGTTCAATATCTCAGAAATATAGCGCCAACTTGGCATCTTTGTCTCAGCATCCTCGCCACCGTTTGTTGTAACCCTAATCAGTTGAAAATTAGTTGTTGATCTTATAGCATGAGCGTGCTCGTAGCACCAATCATAATAAAAATCTTTAATACAGTCCATTCTATTTTAATCATTTGTTAACAAACGAACCAGCATAGAAATCAATCAATTGGTATCGAACATTAGTGATCCTTAACAACCGGAGATGGAAAAAGAAAAACTAAATAGATCGAAGCGTGCCGTCAAAGGTACCATAACAAAGCTAGAAACATACATTGACCAGACGAAGGAACATAACCATACTGAATTAGAGGTCAAGCTGAAGCGTGTGGAACAATTGTATAAAAAAGTTGATGAATTAAAGGAGCATTATTATGGGCTAAAAGACATAACTGACCCTGAGGTAACTGAAGTAGAAACGGACTTGGAGGGAACAGTAGACAGACTCGAAGCTCTGGAGGTAAGAATTAAAGATATTCTTAACTCTTTGATAATTAAACCTTCAATAATTAATTGTGAAAATGAAATATCTCAGGCTGATTCGAAAACAAAACTAGAAATTAAACTACCCGAGATACCACTACCGGTATTTCATGGTAAATTTGATGAATGGCCCAATTTTAAATCGCAATTTGATAACATTATAACTAAAAACAATGATTTAAATGACTCTCAAAAAGTGCATTATTTGAAAGCGTCATTGCTGGGCGACGCTAAACGTCTCGAAACTGTAGACGATTCTTTTGAATCACTTTTAAAAGCATTAGAAAATAGATTTGAGAATAAACGTCTCCTGACTGAGACTTACATAAATCAAATTTTGGAAATTGAAAAACTTACAAATGAATCAGCTGGAGATATTAGAAACATGGTAGATATTTTAAAGAAAAATATCAGAGCTTTGAAGCTTCTAAATTTTGATCGTAATAATTTATCTGACATACTTCTGCTTAACATCATTTTGAAAAAGGTAGATCGAGAAACTAGAAAACAATATGAACAAACGATCGCATCAAATGAAATACCAGAATTGGATAAGTTTTCAGAATTTTTAGAAAAAAGAAGCCAAATTCTTGATAGTATTAGTCGAACAGCTTCTTCTTCAATTTATAAACATAAGCAAGCTGTTAATAAGAGTAAATCTTTCCTGAATTCGAATAATAATCCTAACTCTTGTGTAATCTGTAAATTACCACACATGATTTATAAGTGCAATACTTTTCAAAATATGAAGGTTTCGGATAGATTTAATGAAATAAAACGATTAAATTTGTGTATTAATTGCTTAAAGAATAATCACAAAGTTAAAGACTGTAAATCGAATAATTCTTGCTTCGTTTGTAAAAAACGCCATAACACTTTACTGCATATTTATGAGATTTCTTCCCCGCCTCCTACCTCCTCAGTTTCTACGATGCCAGGCGCCGATCAAACAACTGTCTCGCAAGTGCATGATTCATTCCCACAAGAACATTCGAACACTTTTTCTAATTATTTAGTATCAAAAAAGAAACAAAATATTCTCTTGCCTACTGCAGTTGTTTATATTAGAAATGAATTGGGAGACTATTATCCATGCAGAGAGATTTTGGATTCCGCTTCTCATCTTTCTTTCTGTAAACAAAATTTAGCTAATAACTTAATGTTGAAAAAGGAAAAAATAAATGCTTCTGTTTCTGGATTGAGCGATATTTCGGTAAATATCAAACAAAAGGTAACCACTGTAATTAAAAACAATAGTGGGAGTTTCTCAACATCTTTAGAATTTTTAATTGTTCCTTCGATCACAAATTTAACGATAATTAATCCGGTTGAAGTGTCAAATATAAAGATTCCATCGGACATTAATTTGGCTGATCCAGAGTTTAACACACAAAAAGAAGTAGAATTAATTATAGGTTGCGAGCTCTTTTTTGAAATTTTAAAGCAAAATCAGCTTCGATCGCCATGTAGTAATTGGTTGTTTCAAGAAACTGTTTTTGGTTACATAGTCGTAGGGAGCTCCGATAATAGTACAAATAGAGCATATTGTGGATTAACGCTTAGTTCAGATATAAATTCGGAAAGCCTTGATAAACAGCTACAAGCATTTTGGAATGTAGAAACTGTTGAGGAGCCCTCTGTTGAACATAGTGTCGAATTTGAGTTATGCGAAACTCAATACAACAATACTCATTATCGAAATCATGAAGGGCGTTACATAGTACAGTTGCCTTTGAAGGAGGATCCCTCTTCGCTCTTCGGTGATTCTAAAGCCGTTGCCGAAATGCGTTTAAATCAGTTATGGAAAAAACTCTCAAAAGATGAGGAGTTGCAATCACTTTACAAATCATTCTTAATGGAATATGCTGACTTGCAGCATATGCAATTAGTTGTAGAACCTCTTGATAAAACAACTTCGTATTTATTACCTCATCATGGTGTACTTCGCCCAGATAGTAAAACCACAAAGTTGAGGGTGGTATTTAACGCTTCCTCCAAAACGACATCCGGTCTTTCTTTAAATGATATTTTGTACAAGGGCGGTACTATACAACAAGATTTATTTTCAATACTTTTGCGATTCAGGCAACATGTATATGTGTTCACTACTGACATTTCTAAAATGTTTAGGCAAATTTTGATTCACCCTGATCATCGGAATTTACAGTTGATATTATGGAAGAATAGCGTGAATGACCCAGTGCAAACCTTCAAACTTAACACTGTTACATACGGAACTTCTTGTGCACCCTACTTAGCAACCAGAACTATTAAACAACTAGCCATTGATGAGGGTGATAGTTTTCCCTTAGCCGCTGCTGTAATAATTAGAGACACTTATATGGATGACATTTTGTCAGGTAGTTCAGACTTTCAAGAATTTCAATTACTACAAGAACAGTTAGTAGACCTGTTTAAAAAGGCGGGTATGAGCTTACACAAGTGGTGCACTAACACTTCAAAAATTCCTAATTCCATACCATTAGAAGACCAAGCCTATGATTTCTCTTGTGAGCCACCTAATACCATTAAATCCCTTGGGGTTATCTGGAACCCAAATTTAGATTATTTTACTTTCAAGGTTGATGTAAATATGCATGACTCATACACCAAACGAAAGGTCTTATCCACCATCTCACGCTTGTTTGACCCCCTTGGATTCCTTGGTCCCATACTAACCAAGGCTAAATTGTTTCTCCAGAAACTCTGGATACTCAGATTGGAATGGGATGAACCGCTTTCAGATTCAATGGCTAAGGACTGGCAGTGTTTTGTTTCTACTCTACCTGCCATTGAAAACATGCAAATTCCTCGTCACGTGGGGGAGAAGAGAGGAATCCTGATTCACGGCTTCTCCGATGCATCAGCCGTTGCGTATGGAGCAGTTCTGTACATGCAATCAATTTCGGGAGAAACATCATATACGAGACTTTTGTGCAGCAAGTCCCGCGTTTCACCAGTGAAACCTATCACGATCCCTCGCTTAGAATTGTGTGCCAGTGTTTTATTGGCACAGCTTTTGAACAAGGTTCTGAAGTCTCTAACCTTGCCCATTCAACAAATAATGTTGTGGACAGATTCTACAATTGTGTTGGCATGGCTTCAACGGTCACCTGATCAACTCAAGACTTTTATCAGCAATCGAGTTAAAGTAATACAAGAACTCACTAAGAACTGTCATTGGAATCACGTTGCATCTGATAAAAATCCTGCCGATGTCCTCTCTCGTGGTCTGAATGCTTCGGAAATTGCTTCCCATGAACTGTGGTGGTTCGGACCAGATTTTTTGAAAGAAGAACTGAATATTGTTCCAATAGAATTTGAAAAACTCTCTTCGGACAGTGAATTTTTACAGGAACTCAAACCCCCTGCCAAAATACTTTTAACTTCTTATAAACTGGACTTAATTGACAATATTTTAAATCGTAGCCATAATTATACTAAAATTTTGAATGTTTTAAGTTATGCTTTCAGATTCATATTCAACTGTAGAAATCCGGGTAGCAAAAGATTTGGTAAGTTATCCTCTAATGAACTAAAGGACACGGAATCCTTTTTAGTTAGAAATGCACAAGCATCTGCTTTTAAGGAAGAAATAGAGGCCATTTCCAAGGGCAGGGCTTTTTCAGGTAAGAGTAAACTTAACTCTTTAAATCCTTTCCTTGATGGTCATCAAATTGTCCGAGTCGGTGGTCGTTTGCATAATGCTGCTCTGGATTATTCTCAAAAGCATCCAGCTATACTTCCTGCAGACCATCCTTTCACTAAATTGTTGATGACTCATTTGCATATCAAAAATCTCCATTTAGGACCTCAAGCGTTGTTATATTGCACTAGAGAAAGGTTTTGGCCACTTCGTGGTCGATCGATAGCTAGGAAAATTGTACATAAATGCATAGTTTGTTTTAAACATAAACCCCTTGTTTCAAATCAACTTATGGGAACCTTGCCTCGAGAAAGAGTAAACCCTAATTATCCTTTTTTGCATTCTGGTGTTGATTATTGCGGCCCTTTCCAAATTAAATATAAACACCAGAGAAAAGGGAATTTCCAACGGATTTATGTTGCAATATTTGTGTGTTTAGCCTCGAAGGCGATTCACTTAGAAGTTGTTTCCGATTTAACAACCGATGCTTTTCTTGCTACTTTAAAGCGTTTTGTAGCTAGGCGTGGCAAATGTGCTACGATATCATCTGATAATGCAAAAAACTTTGTTGGGGCTAGTAGGGAATTGCAGCAATTGCAGAATTTAACTAGATTTCCTGACGATAAACTAGCATCCTATTTGGCATCTGAAGGGATAGTTTGGAATTTTATTCCTCCCAGAGCTCCAAATTTCGGGGGCCTCTGGGAGGCAGGGGTCAAATCCTTTAAGTTTTACTTAAAACGAGCTACAGGAAATCTAAAATTAACATTTGAGGAATTCCTTACAATAACAGCACAAGTCGAAGGAATCCTAAATTCTCGGCCATTAACACCTTTGTCAGGTGATATTGATGACCTGGATGTTCTTACACCAGGGCATTTTTTGGTTGGAAGATCTATAACTGCCATGGGCGGATCGTGAATTTGTGGGGCCCTGGGCTGAAACTAACTTAGGAGCCCTAATAGCCATTTTGTCAAACAACTGTTTTCTATAGTGATGTAGATAAGTATATAGAAAAAAATAGGACATTAAAATAATTTTATATATTTTTTATTTATTTATTTTTATTTGTGTATACAAACAGCAACTGTACAACATTATTGCCAAAGAAATTAACAGGTTATGTGTAGTTATGTTATATAAACTATAAAGCAACCTTTTTGTATTTTTGATCTGCAAATTCCTTTATTTGCTCATCATATTGTAAGTCCTTTGTTAAATCACAATTTATGTCAAGAACTGATTTAGTCGATGGATCGACATTGTTGACCTATATTTGTTTTCTATATATGACATCCTGGAGAAAGAGCGCTTCGCTTCACAGCTGGTGATTAGCAAAGTTAAAAAAATCTTTAAGATAGTATAGCAATTTGGGAAAACATCAAGTTTCTTTTCATAAATTAGCATAAAAATTTCACTGCAAGAAGTGTAAGACTCTGGCTTAGACTGAAGTAACTAAGATTTTAACTGAATGCACTCATTTACTAAATGCTCGTCTACGTCATCTGGATAATAATCAACAATATTACGTACCCTTTCCAGATCTATGTTTTCCATATTTTTGTCTTGCAAATTCATTGAAAATTTGAATTTCTAGCTATATATCTCATAGACTTGGCTCCTTTTATTTAAATCCATAATCGGCATATCCAACGCAACGTTTAGCGTGTCTCTTTTAAATTTTTCTGCTCCAAATACTGAGAATTTATCTGTAGACTTATCTGAAAATTTTGGAGTAATGCGTCTCTTGTTTACGTCATTGTAGTCGCTATTCCCACACTAGTACTTAATTTTTTAGCTTTCTTTTCTTATTCCTTTAGTTCTGATCTGATTGGTGCCTTATGTTGTTCACGAAGTCTTTTAATGACACAATTAACTTGTTGCCTTCACAAATATCTAAACCAGGGCTCTGTATTTTTTTATTAACTAAATTAAATCTCCCCAAAATTTCTTCCCAAAAAATAATCCAAATTGAAGTATTGAGTTCCGCCATTTTATTGAGTAAATTTCGTGCCTCTTTCCGGAAATCAACTTTCTCATTTTCATTTTCTCTGAATCTTTCGAAAATTTTCATAACGTCATCATAATTATTTTTCAAAGCTTTGACAGCATCATAGTGACAAGACCACCTGGGCTGGCTTAAACTTTTTAACGTAAATTTGAGTTTTGTTTCACGATTTAACAGTTCCCATCTATGGGTCGAAGTAGAAAAGAAAACGTATATTTTTTGCACTACTTCAAAAAAGTTCACAATTTCGGTTGCAACCTTAACAGATTCTTCACCAACTAGGTTAAGGGAATGCGCAGCACTTGTCACATAATCCGCGGATTTATTTTGTTATTTTAGTAGTACTTGTACACCATTGTAGTGACCCGCAATATTAGCAGCGTTGTCATAAGATTATCCCCTACAATTATCCAGTAGTAGTACATTTGTTTCTAAAAAGTCTTGTATAATATTAAATAAATGTAAGCCAGTATGACTACTAATTTTAATGAAGGGTACACGTCTTTCATACATTTTCCCCCGAAAACAGTATCATAATACAATAGCAAGTTGATCACTGTGAGGTAGATCTGAAATAGAATCCATCACAATTGAATAATACTTTGCGTCGTCGTTATTTATTTGAGTTATAATTTGTTTAATTATCTGTCAGTTCATATATCTCAATTATTTCCTCATACACTGTTTTTGATAAGTACGATATTATCGGTTTTTGTCGCAGCTCTCGTTCTTCAATCTGTTCACGAATGAATGGCTGCCAATAGCTCCAGAGCACCCATAAAATTACCACTATGTGGAGAACCAAATACTTCCTCGGAACCTCTAAATGCTAAGCCCCTTATACCTAAAAATTTCACCACTGCAATAACCCGTTTTAGGACATTGTGATAATAGTCTGCTTCATTTCTTAATTGCTTCTGAAGCTGCTTGTCTAAAACATATCTATTTTCTTTTCGTGTCAACCACACTAACATTGATTTCTTATGTTCATTAGAATTTTCATGATTTTCTAAACAAGTTCCTATGTGTTTCCAATCAGAAAATCCGGCTGTGTACTGAGAAGGGATTTTAGAAAAAAGTTTGCAAGCCAAGCAAAAAACAGTACCAGCCCTGGTTGAAATAACATAACCAAGATATTTCCAGTGATTGACCATTTTTCATTTTCTTAGTGAAATACCTATTTGAAAATGTTCTGTTTTGTTCTTTGTATTTTTTATTGAAGCTGAATATATATTTTTCGGATCTTTATTTTGAAAATCAGTCATTTTATGTGAGAGGATGTCATTAATAAAATCATTATTTAGCAATTCTGGCCACAAGCCCACGTCAACATATTTCTCAAACTCAAACTTAATATTCTCCAAATTTCTTTCCGCCTCGGTATTACCGTCCTCTTGCTGAACACCAATATAGTTTTCACTGGGATCAGAGGGTTGCTGGTAGTCAAGACTTTGCACATTTTCATCACTTGTATTTTTTTCCTGGTGTTGCGATTTTCTGCTCCCTTCAAATAGATTCTCTTCTGATAAGATCCCTTCCTGTTCGCTTGTTAATAAATTTGTAGCTATTTCATTCTCGTTTTAATGTTCTAATTTGAAAAAAGTTTCAATTTTTGAACATTTCTTTCCTTCTTTTTCTCGATCTAGCTGTAATTTCCGTTTCTCAGCACCACTTTTATATTTTCTACCAGACATATTGTAAAATAAGACTTTGATATTTTTTCTAAAATAAACAATGAAGTTGATAATTTTCTGGTAATAAACAGGGAACGAGATAATCTATGTAATATTATTCTTCACGTCACATTTTAATACTTTGTAATGAGTTTGGCAGGAAGTCCCTCGTAATAGACGCGAAAAAATACACTGACCAAAAACAAGCGACGGGGGATTCCCCGTTCCGTTTGATAGACGAGCACATGCATGGGTTGATTGATCTCAGGGTTGCCTACCTTATAATAGTTTTATTTTAACATTAGATACTTTTTTGAATTCAAAATATCACTTATTGTTTTCAGTGGGGACTGGGGCCCTTTGCATCCACGGGGCCCTGGGCTGCAGCCCAAAAAGCCCTTAAGTAGATCCGCCCCTGATAACTGCCATAGCTGAACCAAGTTTGTTGGATAAATCGGAAACCCGACTTTCTCGATGGCAAAGGTTGACAAAAATTGTTCAATACATTTGGACTAAGTGGTCTCGCGACTATTTGAACAATTTGCAACAAAGAACAAAATGGAAGGTAGAGAAAACAAACATAATTTTAAATGCGATGGTTTTAATAAAGGAGGATAATCTTCCTGTAAATCAGTGGGTCTTGGGACGAATTTTAAAACTATTTCCTGGAACGGATGGAAAGGTTAGAGTAGCGGAGATTAAAACGAGCAAGGGAATTGTTAAACGTAGCATTACTAAATTGTGTATTTTGCCATTGGACAATTAAAAAAGATGTGTGTTAATTTTCTCATAATGTGTACCTACAGCATTTATTCAATCTTTGTAAATTTTATATTGGAATATGTTTATGTACCATTGTTATGCTAATTTGTATGTTTATTGAATATAATTCAACGGCGGGTGGATGTTCAATATCTCAGAAATATAGCGCCAACTTGGCATCTTTGTCTCAGCATCCTCGCCACCGTTTGTTGTAACCCTAATCAGTTGAAAATTAGTTGTTGATCTTATAGCATGAGCGTGCTCGTAGCACCAATCATAATAAAAATCTTTAATACAGTCCATTCTATTTTAATCATTTGTTAACAAACGAACCAGCATAGAAATCAATCAATTGGTATCGAACAGCATAATAAAGTACTGAGAAAAGGGGGTGTTTATTCACTGGATCACCAAATGATGAAAAACCAGTGAAGGAACAAATGTTCCTTTACTGGGTTTTTTCCTAAGTTAATGAAAATAAAAGATAAACTTTAATTTTCCTGCACCTTTAGTGATGTTTCGCATCAAAAGTATATTAAAAATACGAAAAAAAACTTCTAACCAGTGAGGGAACAGGCATGTTCCTTTACTGGGCATAGATTTCCCAGTGAATGAACAGTATGTGTTAATATGTTGACACTTTAATTTTCAATTGATGATTACAAAAAAAAGTTAACATTTTCAGTGTATTTATATGTTATAATTTCAAGAATAGGCTTGTTTTTAAATATTTGTATGGCTTATAAATTCATAAAGAGCATTAAAAAATAACCAAAATTAAGTGTTCTTTTACTGGATGTTCAATCACTGGTAAGAGCTGTTCCTTCACTTGGTCTTCTAACTACTTGTTATTTGAATCTCCAAAACTTTAAAGCAATATTATGTAAGTTCTCTACAATTTTTTTACATGATTTGCATTTAGTAACAAATATGTTGACACTGTCATTTAACTAAAATTACGAATTTTGAAATTAATATGATTTTTTAAAAGGCAAGCAAAGCTTAAGTGTTCCTTCACTGGTTAGTTTACCCTATTTCGAAAGTTAATTAACCTATCAAAATATAAATTAATGAAAATTTTTTGATTTAGTATTATATTTAGTTTCTTACTTAACCATAATTAATAGATGCCTATGTACTGATAATCTATATGACTGTGTGGATTTGCTATATTACAGTAAAAATGATGAACACATGATAAATGTGTTTCCCTTTTTTTAAACAAAATACTTGTGTGTTGGAATTTTATTTAAATCAAATACCGAAGTGCTAAAAAAAATCAGAATTTTTACTTAATAATATTCTATGCCCTCTATAATTAAATCAAGATAGGCATGCAATTGATACTAAAAGTATCATGTTTTTGTATCTGATACTGCTTTATTAGTTTCAGCTACTATTTTTTCATGTTATAAATAGTTAAAGATGACATATAATCAAAAATTAAGCTTAATAAGTATTTGGCCGCAGACACCCGGTGGCTGAGTCATAGTACTTTGCGCTCTTATGCCACAGGTCCTTGCTTCGATCCTCGGGCAGGGCAAGGGTGACTCAGTGGAATGATAAAACGTGTACCAAGCATGCTTGGGAACAAAACTCTGCGGGTTCCACGTTCGGCTGACCACCCAACCTGAATATCTGCTCTTGCTCCCCAGAGCCCAAGGTCAAGAAAACAGAGATGGGCACAGTAAGCTATGGACCTCAATGGGCTATTGCACCACTGAATTTAGTTTAGTATTTTTTTAGTTTAGCAAGATAAAAATTCATCATTCGTACATTGCTATAAATAAATAATTATAAAATAATGTCAGCATTTGATCAATGACAATACAAATAATGCCTGACAGATATTTATTAAAAATATCTTTTGCGTAATAACTTATTATTTTTTATGTAGGATAAAAACGGTATGAATTCTCAATTTAAAATCATTCAATAATTATTTTCCAACTTATGGAAAATATAAGTTTTTGCTTCATTTATAGAAGCCATTTTTTTCTATCATAATAGACTAATGCAAAATTCTATAGTAGGTTATAGAAATGAATCATTCTTGAACTTCTGAGAAAAACACTTATCAAGATAGAGATCATTGAGCGAATCTGCAAGCAATTTGTATTACCAGACCCAGTCTTGTCTTCACTTAAAAACTTATTTTTGAAAGCATACTATATAGCTTGAAAAAAAATTGGGTTGGGGTAAATATACCTTATGGGGTAAATTAAAATTGGGTAAATATATCTTATTTATTTGATAGTAAGAAAACAAGGCTTTAAGGAAAACTTTAAAAAAAAGTTTAAAAAAACTCTTTAGTTTACAAGAATCAGATAAGGATAATACACAAAATCAGATAATCAACATACAAAAAATGGACCTGAAATGCAAAATTTTAAATTGCAGAACTATTAAATTTGCAGTAATTCCTTACTATAAACTTACTATATTACTTACTATAAACTTGCAAATACTCTCTGTGAGATTTCAAATTATGCAAAAACTACTTTTTTATAAACAATGATATGCAATTAGCAATGTTTTATTATAAGTGAAATAACTTTGAAATTCAAGAGGAAATTGTTAAACATATATATCTTTATTATTTTCCAACAAAGGAAAGGGTATACTTTGTGCTATGTAGACTAAAGAAAAGAAAAAAAACAATGTGATTAAAAACAAAAATTTCGTTTGCGCTCTTTTGTAATAATTATTTTATTGAAAATAAATCACAGAAATAAATTTTTAAATTTATAAGAGGTCAAACATGTCTAAAGAACAAGATACATTTTAGTGAAAATAATGTTTCTTACTACGCTATATTATGCATTAAATTTATACTTTCTAACTTTACGACACAGTTACAGTTTTTCAAACCATTTATTTACGATACTCCTAAAAGCAACATTTCTTCTGTCTCTTCACTTTTTATTCGTTGTATATATTCTTTTATATTTTTGGCATTGTTTTTAATTGATTAGATAATGTTATTGAAAAACTCAATCTCATTTTTTTATTGCTACTTTTTACACAGTTGTATTAATATATTTTGCTTTGTAAAACTGGTACAATTTTAGAAAGCACTTTTGCGGACATGAATGTGTTAATTAAATTTCATGTTTTAAACAAACTAATCATTTTTATTAATTAATAAATTTTAAACTCCTAATTTATTGTCCTGTTAAAGTGTATGTGTATATAATGAAAATAAGAGGATGTAATTATTTTCATTTTGAAAAACTGCATTGCAGTACTAATTTAGGCACAGTGCAGGAAGCATTAATTTAAATAAAAAGTAAAAATTCAATCTATGAAAAAAATAACATCAAAAAACAACATAATTATAAATATAGTTCTTTATAACAAATTTTGTTCAGGAAAACAATACAAAAAATTCATCTTTACAAACTCAGTCATAATTATATTTAAGTACAATAACAAATTTTCTATTAAAATAACAAATTTTTTTCATAGATGCAACTAAATCATATTTACAATGTTCCTATTTTACAAAACATGTGTAACTTCAATTTCAAACTAACTTCAATTTTACTATTTTATAAAGTTCGAATTATTTATCATGCCCAATCGCGAGGGTTTTTCAGAACTTCTAATAATTTTGCTTCTTTTGAGTTTGGAGCAGGACTATGACAATACTGCCATTTCTAAAAAAAAAAGGAAAAAAATCATAGTTTCATTAATTCAAACACTTTGAAATAAAAAGTCATAAATTACAAATCCAAAATATAATTGAGTCGATGAGTCCGAAAACCAGTCATATCCACTTTTTTTTTCAAAATTGAGATACTTGCATTTTAGGTTTAGTTGATGCAGTTAGGGTATAAAAGTTCATTTACTACTACTTTGTACAGATTATTTTGCACAGTAAAATCTCAATTTAGTTCAAAATCATGCCATATCCTGGAGATGACCAAAAACTTGAAAATACACCATTAATGCTCATAAAATTGTTCCCATAACCTAACAATTAATTATTTAGATTATTCTTGTTATTTTGTTTATGCTTTTCATCACACAATGAGTGATTCAGATGGTAATTCTTCAGATGGTATATGCATGATAATAAAAAGGGATAAGTGTAATTATGAACTGTAAAGGAGGTAACTACAAATAATATGATACCTGATTTCAAAAGCCATTATAAGAAAAATATGTTATCAAAAAGCTCTTATGGAAAAGCAAGAAAGGAAACACAACAATTTCAGGGGTCACATTACAGCAATTTTACTTTCAAAAGCACAACATCTGGTGAAGTTGAAGTATTCATTGGTGGTTTATGTAAATTAATATTTACTCTGTATGAAAAAAACATCCTAAAAGTGGCACCATAATCAGTTAAGGATGCAGATTCCGGAAAAGTTGCCATAAACCACAAGAAAATTACTAACATCAAAAAAGTTTTTACAATAGAAATCAAATCAGTTTTTGTCTTTCTATGAAGAAATTTGTAAGTGACCCAGCACATATAGACACAATCCAAAAGATTCCTGAATCTACATAAATATCTATGAATATGTTGTCTAAGACTTCAATAAAGTCTTTCTTTCATTTCTAAAGAACAATTATTGATATTTTTGCTAGTAAAAAATAATGTATAGTATTTGTTTTAAGGTTTTGTAAAAAAAACCTGTTATCTGCAAGTTCTAACTAGTTTTTAAATTTAAAAAATTAAGCGATGTTTTGTAACCAGTCATACTTTGTTATTAAAAAATAATAATAACTCTCTGTATGAAACTGGTACTTAGGTATTCAGTTTTTTTCTTTCCTGTAAAACTAGTTTTGTTGAAGATGACTGATTTTTGAACTCATTGATTCATAAAAATATAAGCTAAAAAACAGTAAAAATGACAATGTCATAATGATCTTGGAATACATAAAAAAACTACGTGATTTCAGGAGTCCACAAAAACAAATTAATTTTATTTAGGTGATGGATAAGAGCTTCAATATGATGGTCATATTTAATAACAAGAGTAAATATTTTTTTGATTCTCTTTGCAATTCAGTTTCAAACAAGAAAATATGATCTTTTATTCTAAATTTTTCCTTAAAAGAAGAGCTTTGAAAAACACCCATACGAAACAAAAATAAATAAATCAATTTTCAACATTCAAAATTTATGGCAATCTTACTACACTAGCGCTCAAATAAAGACAAAAAAAAAAAATTTGAAGCTATTTCTCCTTCAGAATTATAATTGAACCAGAAAAATTTAATTTAGTTAAGAAAATTATTACATCAAAAAAAAACTTTTAATAAAAATTAGTTTTCGCACAATAAAGCTAAAATTATATTTTTGTCAAAAATTTATTTACTTCAAAACTTAAGCATTAACAATGCAACCCTACCTGAAGTGACACAAACTAAGCACATTCTCAACAGTAGCATTTATTGTATAGTAACATTGCTACTCCACAATAATCATCAAAGTATATTTTGAAATATTATATATTAATTTTTTAGAACAAAGATTGACTGTATTATCGTTTACACAATTTTCATAATCTTGCTTTGAACTTAAATGAAAATTAATAGTTTCAATATAATTCTGTTATTATTTTTAAATATAAATTTGATTCCGTAATTATGATTTGTCACGCTTAAAAACTAGTTTTTTTTTCCTCCCTTTTTTTTTTACAAAAAGTTATATAAATTTAAAAACATACATAAATAAGTGAAGTTTAAATTATAACAGATTTGGCAAATTAAGAATTTTGAAATAAAACATAATTATAAGCTTTCTATTTTAGTCAAGATCATTTATTATGGGCTGTAATTTAACAAGATCCCTTACTGAATGATTATATTTTTATTTAATGGTTGGTTCAATTTTAAAAAGTATTGATAAAATGTTGTCATTACAAGCATAAATAGAAATTAACAAGGAATTTTACATAAACGTGTTTAAAATTATTTTATTGAAGTAGCAAGAAAAAAAAAGTATTTGTCAATAGCCGGAAATTCCCTTCTCTTAAAACAGTATTAAAAACACTCTTTTGACCAGTATGCAGGTTAGCAATAAAAAATAACAATGTGAAGTTCACATCATAAGTCATTCCAAGAAAATTCAAATTGAAGTCACAGAGCAAAAGAGTGACAATGGTTGATATGAAATTATGAGTAGTTGGCAATTGTAATAGCAGATAATGTTGCTATGCAAACTATTGAACAGATTTTATCACTGCTTTTTCTCATGTGCTTGTTCCTAGTCAAATATTTGTGAAAGAAAAATGACAATGATACGATCCTCTACCCCTGAAAACATAGAGTTAGCCAAGAAATTGCAAAATTTTTGGTGTTAATAAGATATTTTGCCGCATTAGTATTAAACCTACTGACAATTGACAAGGCTCAATCAAAAAAAATTCAAGTTTTATTTTAATTAATTAATGTGGTGTAAAATAAGTGGTTCTTAAATAAAAATTTTTGATAATGTAATTTCTGATAATTTCGACCAACTTGGATTTAATGAGCACTCTGATTTAACAAGCAAAATGCTTGGTTTTTTCATCATAAGTGTGCTCAACTATATTAACTTCGTCTATGTTTGAAGAAAACAGAAGTTTAACCTTCCGAGCATTGAAACTCTTATTGAACAAATGAGGAAAAAACCAGTTTTTGATATAAGGTAACATGTAGCACACTCAAAGGGTTAAGAATTCAATTAAAATCTTTATGTGCAAATTAAGTAAACAAAATGCCGAGTCAATAAAAAATAGAGCAATTTTTGTTTTTACAATCATGCCGTAAGAAGAAACAATGTTCATCATATGGGGTAGCAAAACAATACATTTTGTGACAATGATCCTATTAAGTTTAAAATCAAGATGAATAAATAAGAAAAGCTCATAAACTGTTAATATCTTTAATAATTCAATTTTTTATTTTTAATTATTTTGTTAATCCGTAACTTTTATTAAACTACAACTTTTTGACACTAGTTTATGACACTAGTTATTACATTAGCATTAATTTGAAAATAAGTGTTGTTCTTATTGTGTACAAGAAAACAAATTTTACAGTATTTTATTTTTTATATATACTTTATTTTTGGCATGGTGGGTAACAGTCTAGCTTCAAGTCAGAAGAAACATTATACTAACAAATAAATTTAAATAAAATTAACCAGGCTGATATTTTAATATGATTTAACACAAAGTTGATACAATAAATATATGATAAAAAGAATTATTTTGTAAAAGATTTCTGCTTTTTATTAATTTGTTTTTGCACTCTTTTAAATTTTTATTTTATTTCTTTGCATACATTAGGCTACATTTATCAAAAAGAAATCTTACAGAAATGGTAACACTATCAAGTTAAAATACTTGTTTTTTAAACTTCAAAAAAAAAAAATAATAAAAAATAAAAAAATAGTCATACACATGCTTGTATAGCTTCAGGACAACTAAAAATATCTTTTAGTCTGAGGTATGCAACTTAAACGTATTACTCCTCAAAAATCATTAGATCAATTAAGTATGAATAATAAATCAAAAAAAAATATTCTGTCAATGTAATAACAAATGTTTTACACTAATTTACTTTTGAAAAACAATAAAATATTAAGTGAAACAAAAACCCCACTTGAATGCTTAGCAAGTACTTTTTGTAATGAGTCAAAAAAAATATCAATAAAATTATTTAAAAAAATTACTTCAGTTAGAAAGGAGAAAGTTATATTCTTTTCAGCATTTTTGTCTTAAAACTACACACTGGACTTTTTAGAAACTATGACTATCAAATCATGCGAAAATTATACTTTTCAACAGTATAAACATGTGAGCATTATATTTTTAAGTACATAAGAATACATAAAAATACATACTTTATACATAATTTTATGTCTTATGTGATATGAACTAGAATAATAATTTATCTTTATGATAATAAATAGCATTTAAAAATTAACAATTGATTCTCATTTCCTATTTTTGTAACACCTTGAAAGTAAAAATATCCAATCAATAAATATTTTATAAAAATCAACAAGAAAAAAAATTTTTTGTAAGCATACGCAACATCATTTTTTTAAAAATACACACAACTTTTTAATTCATGCTTGTAACATAATGTTATAATTGAAATTTAATAAAAATAAATGAACGAATATATTATTCATCAAAGAAAACTATTATACAAAGTAACTTACAGCAATAGATGGCAAAGACATAAGAATACTTTCATATCTGGCTCCTGGAGTCATTAAACCAAATTTAGTTCCTCTATCATAGATTAAATTGAATTCCACATATCTAAAAATAATCAAATCACTACGAATTGAAACATTGTCCAGTCACTTATATGAAGATTTTATTAAAATAAACATAACAATTAAACTACAAATTTCAACATAAATGAACGAAAAATTAATCAACAATGTTATTTTTGGCACTTTCTCAAGCTATTACTCACCAATATTAATGTTACCTTTATTAAATTATCATAAACCTAGATTAGCTGTATAAAATATAAGAACAATGGAATTCTTTCAATATTATATTTCTCAAAGAATAATAATAAACAGTGAATTCTCTCCATGTTTCTATTTGAGAAGCTGCTTGAAAAGAAAAGTCTGGAATATTTTATTCCCGATCTTTACTGATCAATCGATAATTTTGTAATTTAAAAGCCTCAACTAAAATAAGTTAAATTTTTAAATATAAGAGTTTTTTAATATGGTTGTAAGCAGTAAAAATAAGGTTTCAGAGATCTACAGTGCATTTCCTATTTTAATCACTATTATATTTACCTATTTATTGGCTTAGATTTAAAGTATTGCTTCATTGCATTAATTTGAAAGTCTTAATTATGCAAATTTCTCATACTGAATGTCTTTTTTAATTAATTGAATAACATTAAATAAATTAACAACAAATTAAACAATTAGAAAATTTTTCCTCCAGTATGTTCCAGTTAAATTTTCATCAAGAATAATAAAAAACTTAGATCATGTAAATTAATTCAAAATAGTATTTAAAAACCATTGATTTTATACAATATAAAAACAATTGTTTGAAATCATAGAATATAAAAAAATTAAGTAGAAAATAATTATAATTAATTAAAAAAAGGTACAAAATGTTTTTTTAAAAACTTACCTTCCCCTTCTTATTAATTGCCATTGTCTATCTGCATAGGAATAACCCTTATCTTTGTTCTTCTGAACAATTGGTAAATAGCTAGGAATCACATTTTGAGCACAGGTCTAAATGAACAAAACAATTTAATATATGTGCATTAAAAATACATAATAAAAAATAATTAGTTAACATTATATATGATATAATAGCATAATATGCATTATAAATGTATGATCAATAAGAAAAATGAAAATAAAATACCATTAGAAATTCTAGCTATTATCTATCACTGAACTTATTTAGCCTAATTAACCAGTTCTATGATACAAATATTTTTATAATTTCGTTTAAAGTAAAGTTGAATTATTATATAAAGCCCGAAATGATACCAACTTTGATCACAGAGAAAATACTATTATTTCTGATTGACTACTTTATAGTCACAATTAAATGTGAATATTACAGACCGCTATTATCTCTGTAAAAAAACTAAAAAAAAAGTTAATTAAAGATTAATGACTGTTCAAAAGGATTTATCAATAGAAGTAGATCAAAAAATCATGAAAAAGATTACTAATATTTACAGATAAGTACATTTTATGAACAAAATTAACTCAATATTTATACTCTTAGTTATTAAATCTTAGTTTTCGGAATGAACACAACAATGCATAGTATGTTTCTTTCAAAAAAAATATTTATACATTTTATAGATAACAGCCATGAAAAACCTAAAAAAGAAAAAAAATTAGGGTTCTATTATAAACGAATAGACATTTAATAGATATTTATGAGTAGACTTTTTCTTAAAAAACTTATGTATAAAATTTGCAATAAGATTTACAAAAAAAATTCATAACCATGGAATTCAACATGTCTCCTAATTATAAAATGTTTCTTCTTTTTTCCAAATAAAATAGTTTAAATAATCTAACTTAAAGTAAAAAACAATACAATAATCAGAACAATATGATTATATAAAAATTGTACAAAATATAATAGAGCAAAAACTACTGCATTGTTATTTCATAATATTAAAAACAAAAAAATTGTTCAGACCAACTTAATTCAATAATTTTATACAAATGTGAGTGAATTTGAGTTAATTATTTTTTTAACTGAAAATACAATTTAAACGGCTTCAAGTTTTTAAAACTTCCTTCATAGAGATAATTTCTAATTTTTTTACCAGCTGCATATTGACTGATTAAGTAATATAATGAGATAAATAATAGTTTTTTATCCAGTTTTATTCTGCACTTTCACAACTACATAGAAAAGAGAAATCAGAAATAAATATATTTGTAAATCATAATCATTATTAGGAAAAAAATTCTGATTTCTGAAGTGAAAAACTCTCACTAATTAATTAGGATAAGTTAATTTTAGGATAAGTTAAGGATATAATCTGTAGGATAATTTATTTAGGATAAGTTAACCTGAAACAATTGTTAAGGTTTTTTTCCCCCAACAAATGGTCCTGTAAGCCTAGTTTTTGTTCTGAGGCAAGATGAATTTAATCAAGTAGGAATATTCCATTCATGCAAACGTTTGAGTGAAATTTGACCAAGATTTGGCCTCTTGCCATAGTTCAAAAGTAGTCAAGAGATTCATAGCGGAAAATCAAAGTAATGATGATAGATTTGCATGGGCTTCATCAGGCTTAAATTCAATTGAGAACTACTAAGATAATTTGAAAATTGTTTAGGTAAGATGGACAGAACAACAACATGCTATAAAAGTCTGGTTTATATAATGCTATAAAAGTACAAATTAATTGGGACAGGTTAATTTTTTTTCTAGTTGTATTAGAAACACAACCTGATATCTTGTTTAGGTAAGATGGACAGGACAACATGCCATAAAATTCTGATTTATATAATGCTATAAAAGTAAAAATTAATTATGACAGGTTAATTTTTTTACAGTTGTATTAGAAACAAAACCTGATACAAATGTATAGGGTTTTATTTTTTCAACAGACGGTGCTGTAAGCTTAGTTTTTATTCTGAGGCCAGATGAATTTAATCAAATGGGATTATTCCATTCATACAAAAATTATGTAAAATTTGTTCATGATTTGGTCTCTTTTCACAGTTCAAAAGTAGTAAAGAGATTCATACTGGAAATTCAAAATAATGATGCTTGATTTATACAAGAATTCTTCTAGCCTTAATTCATTTTAGAACTTGTAAAAAAGTCAATGACGCTCAATATAATGATTTCTGTGGTCCAAACAAAACTAGACATTGTAAGGAAAGATCGCTATGCAATGAATACATAAAATTTGTGCAAATATTACTTATATTTCACAAATACAGGACTTATTTTGACAAAAACATGCCACACTTTAAATAAAATCAATTTTTTTATATCAATAAAGCAAAAGTATTATTTAATATAGTTCATTAAGGGTTGAAAATAGATTTAAATTTTTTAAATCACATATTTTAATACTGCGCATAAACTTTAGTCAGTCATTCAGGGTTTTTTCTAAATTTGGCTTCATGAGAATGTCATGGAATCAGAACAATTTGCAACAGAATATTCTAATCACATGCTCTCCCTTTAGAAAACACATCAAGATTCTTAATAATTGCAAATAAAATGTGTTAATGTCTGTTATTATTCTACCCACTTCCTTTAAAAAAAAATTATTTCCACTATATGCATTACACCAGTTAAAAGTAGACATTTTTGTTAAATAACATACATCCAGAAAATTAGCAAAACTAATATAAATAAGAATGCAAATAATAAAATGTGTTTTAACTCAAACAAACTAACTAAAAGAGTGAATACAATTTTTAAACAAGAAAAATGTGACACATGAAATTGAAGCCATTGAAAAAAAAAGTTTGACGATTATACAGGAAACTCTGATTTCTAAATGACATTGCAATAAATGCTTAATTCTCAATAATGATAAGTAATCCATATTTCACAATTCTTTGAACTACAGATTATGCCTAGGACCTCCTAGGTTTAGAATAGGTGGTCCTATCACTCACAATAAAGAATTCAAAATGTCTCATGTTTATTGAGCGACAACATCAAAAGAAATAGAGGCTTTAATCGTTTTCTGAAGACTTTTGTCACTGATAGACTCATTGTCAGTAAAAAAAATATCAATGTTGAAAGTGCAAAAATGTCTAACACCTGCTTTCAAAGTGATTTCCTGGGAATAAAAAAAATTAAACAAAGTTTTGATTGCTATATTAGAATGAATGGTTCTGTAACAGACGTTCTAACGGCCGTTAAAATAACATAATATTTAAGGAATAGCGAATGGAACTTAATGTAGCGGACTAAGAATCGGACTAATGGGAGCCGAACTGAAAAGAATAGACTGTATATTAAAAATTTGCTAGGTAAGATAGACTGGATGACTAAAATAAATGCTATTAAAATTTGGTTTCACTGTAAAAAAAATTTAGAATGCATGTACTTATCAATGTACTCAATACCTAAACCTCTTATAAAAGCTCTTAACTACAAAAGGAAGATAAGCTGCCTTCATCAGTTTAAATAAAGCATCAATTTACATCCAAATAAAATCATATTTGAATGTAGATTGATGCTATCACATAGCCTCAACAGTCATAAATATAATGTTACTCGTTAATGATACGACGATGGACTGGATGATATAAATATGAACTTTATATAACCAAAGGTTCAATTTAGAAAAAGGACATTTTTTTTTCATTTTGTTCCAAGTTATTTGTACAATATAGTAAGAAGATTTCAAATTTAAAAATAGCTTTAGTAATAGTTTTAAACTTAATCTTAAGCAAAATATTTTCTTCCAAACATATATGCTCACGGCAAAGCTAGCCATAGCATATTAACATATGCTCAACAAACAGGTTTTAAATATGCTAGTGAAATAAAGGGTTACGCTTATCATAAAATCGAAAATTAACTCATAAAGAAAATTTTCATTCAGAGTAGTATCAGAATGAATATTAATTGAAATTTATAACAATTTTTTATTGTCGATGAAAATTTTTTATAATGAGATTTGATATTATTATTTAACTTAATGCTGCAAAAAAATTAAATAACTCTTATTACTCCATACAAGAAATAATTATGAAACACTTTATATTCACATCTGATTAAGAAACTTGGTAGGCAAACGACATTGCCTATTTTTTATGCATGCAGAAATAAACCAAGCAAAATAGTTAGGGGCAAATTAGCATATCCACAGCACCCATGTAAGTGTATTAGACATTAGTGTATTAGTAAGTGTATTACTGCACCAACAGGGCCAGAAAAATTTTCTGGTCTTGAAGAAATGCTATTGGTAGAACATGGGGACTGTCCCCCAAAATAGTCTACTGGATAAACTCAATGATTATTAGTCCTATCATCACTTATGGCGCAATCGTCTGGTGGTCAAGGACTAGATTGAGCTCTGCAAGGTCTAATCTTAACAGACTACAAAGAATGGTCTGTGTAGCCCTGTCAGGCTGTCTCAGGACCACTCCTACAGCTGCTCTAGAGAGCTTACTTGGGCTTCTTCCATTGAACTTACGCATTGAAGTTGAAGCTCAGACAGGCGTAAAGCGTCTTATGTACCTTGGCCTATGGAAAGAGAATTCCAAACACTTGTCATGGGGACATCTTGTTTCACAAGTGAAGGATTTATCCTCTTTTATTATGCCTAGTGATTATATGTCACTAAGATACGCTTTTCACAAGCCCTTCAAGATCCATTTTCCTACTAGAGATGAATGGTTTAATTCTCCTCGGTGGCTTAAAGGCAAATGCCTGATATGGTACACTGATGGTTCAAAGATTGGTGCCAAATCAGGAGCAGGAATTTACTGCTCCAATGATGGTACCAAACTTCACTTTCCCCTGGGAAATTATGCCACCGTTTTTCAGGCTGAGGTCTATGCCATTATCTTGTGCTGCAAGTTATGCATAGACAAAGGATATCAAAATACGACTATCCGCATCTGTTCTGACAGTCAGGCTGCTCTCCTATCACTGTCATGGTGTAAATTCACCTCTTTGTTAGTGTGGGAATGCTTCTCGGTCCTCTGTGACCTGTCCACTCATAATAAGGTATCCCTGCATTGGGTACCAGGACATATGGGTATCGGTGGAAATGAGCTAGCTGACGAAACAGCACGGGCTGGCTCTAATGCAATTTTCTGGGGCCCTGAACCCGCGCTGGGAATTTCTCCCTCCTCATTTAGGGCAACCATATTCAAGCTCTACGGCAAGATCGCCCATGAGCAGTGGCGCGCTGCTGACGGTCAAAGACAAGCTAAGGAGCTGAATCGAGACTGTCCTAGTGTACGTCAAAAGGAGCTCTTAAAGCTTAACAGAAACAGTATAAGGAAGATCATTGGTCTTCTTACTGGCCACTGTATCCTCAGAAGACACCTAAACATTATGGGAATAGAATCAAATTCTCTTTGTCGGGGATGTCATCTAGAAGAAGAGACATCACGACACATACTCTGTGATTGTGAGGTCTATTCTGCTCAAAGATTTGAGCATTTAGGACAGCACATTGTCAATGCCTGGGAACTGCAAGATGTTCATGTAAGGTGCTTGCTGAATTTTATTTCAGCCATAGGGCTTTCATGCTAATCATGATTTTAGGGTTTGGGTACAATAAATATCTGGTCGATGTGCCCTGCTCGTCAGAGCTGCCCAACCTCTAAGTCTAAGTGTATTAGAACAATATATGTACTCTGAATGATACAAATAAACCTCTCCTAGTGACATCGCAATTTTCTATTTTCAATATTACATGTTATTCAATTAAATAAACTTGTTGTAATTTAATTTAAAAAACTTTTTATTTTATAATATATAAAACTTGCTATAAACAAAGTTATTTAATTAAACATTGATGTTTATCCTACAATTCATAAACCTCCAACAAATTTAGAAAAGAAAACATTCTTTTTTCAATTTTATAAATATATTTACAAACATTTTTATTTTCATTTATTTACTTATTTTTTTGTAGATTAGCTGAAATGTTAATTTTTACCCTAATTAATATGTTACTAAAATTAACTACAGTCCACATTAACAGTTTTCATTCCATAATGTAACGTAACATTTTGAAATAAATTATATTAGATAATTATTGTGAAAAAAATTTAATAAGTATCTCATACTAATTTCAAAAATTTTCAAAAACAATAAAAAGTTAACATTTATTGAAAAGCAAGTTAATACTTTCAATATTTTAAGATCAAAACAGTACTCAAAACTTTAGAAAGAAACTTACAGAAATAAATTTGAAGCAGCTTTCTTGATCTGGAGTATCCAGGTCATCAAAAAATATTCCCCCAACACCCCTACATTCTCCTGCAAAATATAAAAAATTAGTATGACAAATTGCTTCAAATTTCATTTTGTACAAAATGCAAACCATGGTTGGGAAATAAATTTTTTTGCACCAAGTACTTTAATATGTAATTATTATTACACTATTTACTTTTTTATTCAATGATAAATTGTTTGTTTAAATACACTACTTATTCTTATTTATTCTGCTACTTTGGCAATTCAAAGAAAAATTTCCACGGCAAACACAAATTTCTCATTGAATAATATAGAGGGAAAAAAATCTGAGTTTGAGAAAAACAATTACAAATTTCAAGCATTTTTGTTTAACAGTGATGAAAGCCTGGAAAAAAATACTTATGTAGAACTTTGCACAAAATTTTTTGTCAGAAACAGTTTCTACACTGAATAACATAGGGAAAATTGATTTTCTGAGTGGAAAAACAGCCAACATGTAAACAGATCTGAAAACAGATACAAGGCGCATCTAATATAAAAGTTAAATATTTAGCATTATTATCATATACCAAGCATAACATTACATATCACTATTATTTAATAAAAAAATAGCACATTGAATCACTTAATAAGTTATTTCCATACCGATAGTAAATAATTTATTCAAAATATGAAAAATAATTCCAAAATATTTCTAATGAAAAATGTTTCGAAAAATTTTCATATACTTTAGACCTTTCAGCATTAATTTTATCTTTTTCAAAAAAGAAATAATAAGCTACAATACTAAAAACCTCTTTTTAATCAAGTTATTTAATTACAACATAACACTTATAATTGTCCATTTTCCAGATTGGTGCATAAGATTAGTCCTTCCTACCATCAAGATCCAATCAAAATGGGAAGCAAACCTTAATTATGATAATCAGTTTATACAGACAATATTTTAAGTGACACAAAAATGTAGTTTCTCTAAGAATTGATTCCTGAATGATATGGCTGATTTCAAGACCAACAAAATATAGAAAATATGTCCCCAATAAGTCAGAAGAACTATTGAAAATTTGAATACTTTCATGTCAATTAACTTTTAGTAAATTTAGTTGGTATTATCCATAGCTCTGGGGCTGTTCAGTAAAATCCAAAAATTTTTGCATAAATTGTAAAACAAGTATAAATCCAAAAATAATTATTTATCATTACTCAAATTCAAGATGCTTGAAAAATCATATTTTGCATGAAATTATTTCAAGAATTAGCTTAAATAGTTTCAGAGACATAGGAAAATACACAGAATGAAAACTCAATATTCTGACTAGAGATCTATTGGAACTGTATCATCCAGATTATAGTAACCCCCTGCATTTTGAGACTAAAAAATTCAAATCTATCATGAAAAGTTATTTTTGTTCAGGGAAAGCCCATTCTTGAGTTCCCTGTAGCAGAATACATGGTAGCAGTAAATTTGCAGTCTAATCTTTATAAATTCAAATTTATCTGCAACCCCTAACACAATCAGATAGAGATTAGTATTGTAAAAATTTAGCTCATCAGATAAGTAGCAAAATTTGCAAAGATACTTAAAAATTATATATAAAAATTTAATGGGACAAAAACTTAATTTGAATGAGTGGCGATATTAACAAAAAAAGCAAAATAAATCCGTCCGTAATCAACTAACAGAAGGAAAAAAAGCTTTATTTACTTTTTGCTCTCTGCACGATTCTCTCAACTCTGATTAAGAATTTTGATAAGGAAAAAGTTTAGAGATATTTTAAAAAAGGCTCAGTCATTTTTAGTCAATTTTTTTCAAAAAAATTTGAGATAAAAATTAAGTTGCAGATGCTTTAATAAACTGCAGTCTCCACTGCTATTTCTGGTATCCAGTTTAATTTTGCAGCTTAGAATAGTGTCTGCAGAATTTAGTTAGCATATTTAACGCTAGCTCTGAAACCAACCATAAATATTGCATCTTATTCTGCGAAAATCTTATCATTAGGTCAAAAGTTATTAATATGTTATGATTTTTTTTCACTTGGTACATCAATTATTGAAAAGGGAATGACAAATATTACAAAAATACTTTTGAAAAACATTGATGTTAAATTTTAATTTCTAAATAACAGATATTAAAATGCACTTGTACATACATATAAAACAAAATTTAACAAAATTAATAATACATTTATAGTAAAAAATTATTTTTTAATAATAGTGTCAATACACTATAAATAAAGTGGGTAGCTATATATTTAATTTCTGAAAATGCAATGGTTAAAAGTGCAAAAAATACAAGAAAAGTTTAAAAAAAATTTAATTAAGATCTAGATTAATTAATTATGAAACATTGAAAACAGATGGAAATTCATTAGAAAATATTCAGGAAAAGTAACTACAAAACTTTCAGTCATTAATAAGTAATTTTTATGAACATTTTACAAAGTAATTACTACATAAGAACTTTAATTTTACAGTTTTAAAAAACATTAAATAACAAATATTTTATAATTATTTGCTTTAGTAAACAAGAAAGTTAAGTAAATTCATCAACAGAATTCACAGAAGAGTTATTTTCCTAAATTTCAGTGAGAGGTAAAACAAGAAAATTTTATTAACTTTAATTTTATTTTATTTTATTCATTTATTTATTAATATTTCTTCTTTTTTTTTTAGTAAATTATCCAGAAATTTTGATTTAGAGGGAAGAAAGCAACAACATAAATATTTTTAAAGTAAGTGTTCGGATTTAGTTTTCAAACATTTAAACATTATATCAAATTTTTACAGCAGTAAATAAACAAATCAATTAATTATATCAATAATTAAATTATTTTAAAAAAGGAAATAAAAATTTAAAAATAATTTCTTAAAAAAAATCCAGAATATTTATTTTAAAAATATATCTAATCATCAAATACTCATTTGGAACTCCATGACTAATAAAATAAAAGATATGATGATTTATCATTGATACAAATATTCGAATTTATAAAAAAAAATTTTATTAAATATAGTAAAAAAAGAGTCTGAAGAAATTTCAATTAAAATAATCTAAATAGAATGATTCAGCTAAGCAGAATTAAATAAATAAGATATTTTTATGATAAATTTTAAGGAAACATTTTATAATGTTCAATTTAAATTAATATTTACCTTAAATCTATAATTATTTGCATTTATTAACTTTTTATTGCTTTTAAATAATGTTACTCATTTTGTCATATTCTATGCCACAAGATAATTAAATTTGATTAACAGATTCTGGTTTATTAATTTCAAATTATTTAAATGGTAATGATTGGTAATGATTTCTCATAGTTATTCCTCAATTACATTTCACAAATATTTAAATGTAAACTTTATAAAATCAATGTATATTAGTTTAAAAATAAGAAAAAAAATAACTTGGAGTATCAAAAGTAAATAAAAACAACCCATAAAAATTAGTAACTAACATATAATAATGTAGCTATATAATGTAATGTAGGAATATAATGTAATGTAGGAATATAATGTAGCTAAATGTAATTGATATTTTTAAACGTCAACAATATTAATTTTTTAATAGGATAAGAAAAAGAAAAAAATTTCAAAAGCGATGCAAGAATAATAATAATAAAAACCATGGAGTTGCAACTGCAAGCACACATACCTCTATGCTTAATGAAAAAGTATTCATCACACCACTTTTTAAAGCGACTATAATATGACTTATCGTGTTTATCACAGCAGGATTTCAAAGTTTTATGGAAATGACGACAATCATCTTCATCCAAAATATACGGTGTCATATCAGTTCCACCACCAAACCACCAGGTGGTAGTTCCATCTCCATTGCTCACTTCAAAATAACGATAATTGAAGTGTATGGTTGGCACATTTGGATTTCTCTGAAAGGAATAAGAAAATCTGTATTAATTTGTGGTGCAGAAAAGAAAGTTCAAAATTTAAAAAAATAAAAGTTGTTTATACTGGATGTATAACAGAGCTAACTCCAGCAGCAAAGAAAGGGAGCTTATCACTATTTGCAAACTTTTTACCCCTGAAAAGAATACAAACAAATTACTTTCAACAAAAGTAAATGCTTTTTGCTTTAGTTTCAGACACTTATATAACTAAACATACAAAACTCAAGGAAAACAAAAATTATAGTAACAAAAGTAAAATATAACATCTAATTAGCCATTCCATAACCATAAAAAAATTAGCCTTAAAAATTGTACAACACTCACAGAAACAATTAGAGTTGAACTAAAACACTTAATTTATGCTTTCCCAGATTTATCTTAACTCATATTCTTAAAGTTATCTTCATTAATGCATCCCTAAAGTTATCTTAACTTAAAGTTCCCATAAACTGTAAACAAAGATAACTTGAACAGAGAAATAAAACGTACAATACACACTAATTTGTAAAAAAGGGCTTCATCCAGGTAACTTAACTTACCTAGCTCGCATCTGTTGAACGGCACCAGCTGGTAATATTCCATGCACTACAGAAATATTCACACCTGCTTTTTCAAAAACATCCCCATCATCCAAGATACAAGTTATTCCTCCACCACCCTAGAATCAATCAAATATAAATATTAAAATCGTATAATCAAATCTTCTCTTCTCATTATATTTCAAAATATAGTGCATTATGCATTGCCTCATTTTAGAAAAATAAACCAGTCTTTTCTTTATCTTACATAAATTTTAATATGCATTAAACAGGGGTGATTGTGAGCCCAACTCAAAAATCCTGAAAATTACTTGAGTAAAATCATTAATGATGCATTTCAAAAAATTAATGTCTTTATAAATTTAAATCATTGATATTTTCCTAACATGAAATTCTAAATAAATCATATGCAGCATCATTTAAATGAATAATTATGTATAAGTTTACCTTTATCTCTAATCACATTATTATTCCTCAAGAAGAAATATTTACAAATGAAAGAGATGCCAAGCATCAATTCCAGTTCTAATATTTTTAAATAAAATATGCAAACAATTTTATACATAAATGTGACTGGTGATTTCTTGAAACTTCTGGACCTTGGATTTCTGGATCACAGTTAGCGAAAAATACGGAAATCCGGATATTTTCTGGAGCACAATCATCTCTGATTAAAGGTACCCGAAGTGTTGTTCTGGAAAGTGATTACTTAGCATTTCATAATTATTAGAGAATCTAATCATAAGCCCAAACATCGTAAAGCCCATATGAATAGAAAAAATAAAATACTAATACAGTCAAACACGGTTATAGCGAACACGGTTTATAGTGAACTCCCAGATATAGTGAACGAAATGTTCGGTTCCGTGCCTTGCTATAAATGTATAATGTTATTTTTTGTGGATATAGTGAACCAAAAAAGTGAAGAAGTTGGATATAATGAACTTTTTTCTGTCTTCAACTGATTTTTTTTTTCTTGTAATAATTTTGTAATTTCTGCTTCAAAATAAATACATATACCAATGTTTAAAACCCTCTATAGAGGGGAATGTAGCGATAAGCATTTTTTCCTGTTTGCTTCTTTTATTTCACTTTCCAATCCCCAAACAAATCAAGCAAATGGTTCCAACCCAGGCATGATGATGCACCTGTAAGGTGTCAGTGGGATCAATATGCATTTTTTGTCAGAGGGAATGAGTAATTATTTATTATTGGTCGAAAGGTTGGACACTAATATGTGTTGATAATGCCCTCATTTCAACTCCTTTTTGCTCTCAGTTCTGTTAAAAGGCATGCAAACAAGTGTCTCGAATTTAACTATGGTGACCAGTAAACGTAAAACGCTCTCCATTGATAATAAAATGGGCATAATCAGAAAAATTGAATCAAGTTGATATTTGCAGGGAATATAAACTATCCAAATCTGCAATTTGTAACAAAGGGAAAAATAGGCAATTAATTATTTCTGCTCATGAAAAAATTTTCGATGGCACAAAAAAGAGTAGAGAAAAGCAAAACACAAGGATGTTGAAGAAGCATTACTGAAGTGGTTCACCATTCGAAGAAGCCGCAATCTTCCAATATCTGGACAAATGTCGATGAATTTGCTAAGCGATTTTAGGAGGCAACTTTTATGTGCTCGAATGGCAGATTAAACAGATTTAAAAAGCAGAATAACCGAAATTCACGAAAAATTATCTGAGAGTCAGGAAGTGTTTCCATATCTGATACTGATTATTGCTCATCAGCTAAAAAATACTAATTTGTTTGTTTTTTTTGCACTCAAGACGAAGAGTAATGAAAATAACACATTTTTTACTACTACATAATATTTTTAAGTCATTTATTTGTATAATGTGTAATAAAAGGGAGGAGCTTGGGAACCATTACTTAAATTGCATGCATAACGGATATAGTGGACTCCCGGTTCAGTGAACCAAAATTTCGGTCCCTTGAATGTTCACTATAGCAGGGTTTGACTGTAATAACATAGAGACAATTGGAACTCTTTAACTAACACACTTCTCTTCTCATTATATTTCAAATTATAGTACATTATGCATTGCCTCATTTTATAAAAATAAACCAGTCTTTTCTTTATCTTATATAAATTTTAAATATACCTTAAAGGTACCCAAACTGTTGTCCTGGAAAGTGATTAATTAGCATTTAATAATTATTAGAGAATCTAAATTAGCCTTAAGGTTAATAAAGTATTTAGATCAGTAGAAAAAAATATCATTAAAAAATAGCAGTTTATTACAGACACAGCATTGTGTGTAAATAAAATAATACAAAATTGTTTAATGCAGTACTATCTAACTAATTCAAAAAGTATATTTTTGTTTATATATCTTATATATTAAACCTTGAAGTTTTGACATATCTACTATAAATTTTATAAAATGAAAACTGAAGAGAATAAATTTAAATATGCAAAACATTACATAAATAAAAATGATGAAATTTTTTATAAGATGATAATCAATATATCAACTAAGGCATAATCAAGAAAGTAATCAATTTAAATAAATCAAAAATTTGAATGAAAATACTAAAACAGTCAGTGAAAACCTTTGCTGCTAAAAAAGTTTATTAATAAAAAGTAACACAAGTTTAAAAATGAATATAATAAAAAGTTGTGACTAAAAATTGGAAATTAAATTTGGTTAGCATAAAATAATATAAAACTCAGAAAGCATTTCATTATTTTAGTTTTTTTTTCTAAAGCATAAAACAAAAAGTTACTTCTGGTCTGCTCCATTTGTCAACTCTGAATTTTTGTGTATCTTCAAACTTTTCAAGAGCTTTGCAAAATTCAGCCTACAGAGGAAGCAAAATAGTTTGAATAAACGTAGATTTAACAAAAGAAACAACATATTGGAAGAAAGGAAGCAAAAGGACTTGAATAACTTTAATGGTTGATTAAAATATTTTGAAAATAATATTTAATAATTTATATTTAATAGTTTATAGTTAATAAGTTATTTTTAATAATTGTTTTTTACTCTCCAATTAATAAAAACTTCTTACCTGGACATTTAAAATCATAACTTCCATTCGACTTTTCATATCATCATTATTCTGCAAATTTTTTTTAATAATTAATTATTGATAGAAGAAATGAATAAGAAAATAAGCACATATAAAGTAAAAACTTATAAATTAAATCTATTACTTATAAATATAAACATAAATGAAAACAAATCAATGCTTAATATCAAAATAGAGGTAATACTTAATAATAAATTGAGGTCACTACGCAAACAAAGCTGTTGTAAATATTTAATCATAATAAATACTGGACAAATTTTTATAAAGCCATGTAATACTTAAAAAAAATGAGAAACTTCCCAAATTAATTTAAAATATAATTACATGTCTTACAGTTTAATGTCTATATTGAAACGAACAATTTAGTTTTGACATTCTAATAAACCTTATAAAATTGGTGCTTCCATAGAATAGCAAATGAAGCTTACTATATCAATATAAGGGTTGCTTTAATGATAGCCAATAATAAGGAGTAGACTGTATCTCAATTCACTCACCTACATCAATAAACTCTACAAACAAAATACTCCTACCTTTTTGTGCAGAAAATATTTTTTTAAATTTTCAAAATTGAACACATTTTAATTAAAACAAATTGTAAATTCATTACAACAATTTTCAAATAAGGTTTTTTTTAAAAAAATTCTTCATTACATTGGAATTATTGCAATAGAAATTTTTGTTAAAATGGTCTTTGACTGTATTCAAACAGTTTTAATGAACATTTTTTTATCTGAAATATAAAAAATTAACAGCTATTACAAAGAACTCAAGCTTTTTATTGGAGAAAAAATAACCAAAGAACATATTCCACATCAGCATTTTTATGAAATGAATCAAATATAGCAAACAGTCACTAGCATTTTAACATATACAAAATACTGTTAAAAAGCTAAGATCTTATATTTTTGTTTCATTTGTTTACATTTAGACATTGATAACCAATAGATTAGAAAAGAAAAATGAAAGAAAAGTGGTAAAAGACTTTTTTTTAAAATATATATAAGTGTTTAGTTTCTAATTCCAACTGTAACTTTTTGTATTTAGAAGTTAGCTGTATGTTGATTTTGAAATACTTTAATAAATTTAAAATAGACTTTTTTCTAAAATTAAAGTATGCATGATACATTTTTATTACCTTTATAAACTGCTATATTTTCTAAAAAATACAGACCATAGTACGTTTTTGAAAGTAAAATGTAATAATCATAATGAATGCATATCAATGTAGCACACACATAACAATCATATTCCATAATTATCCAATTTTATTTATTATGCTGCTCTAACCAATAAATTTTAAATCAAAAGAGACTTTCTTAAGCAAAATAAACTAATTTATTATTTTTAGGATGAAGAATTTATGTGACTTAATTATACTCTGAACTATTTATGAGCCGTAAAATCTTTTGTATTATCTATCTGGATCTACTTAAAAACACTTTTTGTATTAACTAAACTTAAAATTGGTTTTAAAAATGTGCCTAGACTTATTATAATGAAATAATGTATTACAAAATCAATTTTAACAAAGTTGAAGATGAACAATAAAGCATCAACAGAGAAAAATCATGCACATAAGAACACTGGTTCAAAGATGGTTTATGTTTTAAGAATTTGATTTGCTTGCAAATCTTTTAAAAAAATAGTTTTGAAAACCCTTTTGAAAAATAACAGGTCATTTAGAGGTGACCACTCAGACAACAATGTAAACCTTCAATTAATTTCTTGCAGAAAGAGTAGCATCAGTCAATAAACAAAAAATTCAAATTGTCTAGAATTTTAATTTAAATAAATGGATTACTGGCTGAATATGGATAAAGAATTGTTAATTAGTTTAGGAAAGAAGAAGCATTTCCAGAAATAAGACACTGAGTAAATATTTTACTATTGCTCCCAGTTACATATACTGCAACAACTAGAACAAGAATAGGTTCATTTTTTGCACATTGTAATTTCTGCAGTTTGATAGACCAACTGTGTGGTCACCTTCTGCAAATATGCTCAACAGTACCTAACTCAAAACATGTATCAGAAATAAAAAATAAGTGAATTATAAGTGACTTTCCAGTACTTATATCGAAAGAATAATCTATTTAAATTGATATTGCTCATAGCCGACATTTTTATAAAAAAACGCTCACAATTTAGCAAGAAAATATGTACCAGTATAATAGTAGACCCTCTTATTTTTGATTACAAAACATCAAATTTCTGGTATGTTGAAAGTGGACTGCTGAAAACACCAAAGATAAAAATTTCTAGAATTGAAAAACATGAAAAAAACTATTTTGACAACAAAAACTCATACAAAAATAGAAAATTTCTGTTCTGCAAATAATATTTGATCAGTGGCAAAATATGGATTCAAAGGTTATTTTAAAATCTTTTAAGAAGTGTAAAATTTTTAATTCTTTGAATTTTGGTGAAGACGATTTTTTGTGGGACTTAGCAGATAAAGATGATGTAGAATCCATTGCTAGAATCTCTAAATTTATAGTTTAATGGTATGATATAAAAGTGTTTACATGCTTTGAAATACTTTTGAATAAATTATCTTTTCCTACATCAATTTTTTTCTGAACGTAATTTAAAATTTTGTTTCTAAAACGAAAACCTTTAAATTCGATGATAATATGATTGGAAAAAATACAAAATTAATTATATATAACATAATAATAATAGTTTTTGAAAAAGGTAAATTGATACAGAGTAATTTAGATCTATCCCATTGGTTATAATTCATCAATATTTTACAATAAACAAAAGTACGTCTATTTGAACGGTGTTCGTATAAGTCTACTCATTGAGTTCTGCACAATTTTGGAGGTTTGAAAAGTTGACATATACACCAGGATATATTTATTGTAAATAGAAATATAGAGAATCTAACATTGCAATTGACAGCAAGGTAAACAAAAAAGAACATCAATATAAACAAAGTGTAATTTGGTGAGTAATGTCAGTGGAATGGCACAAACAAACATGAACAATCCATGGACTTATCTTACTTTTTCCACATTAAAACTTGCCGATAAATTCTTTGTTAAATTTCAGTATTTCTTTTTTTTAAACTTGCAATTTTTAGAGCAGAATACAAGCAGATTAATAAAGGTGTTTACTTCTTGATAATCACATTTCAGTGTAGCAAAAAAAAATTTCAGCAAATATTAAAATTTATAAATCCTCCTTATTGTTAAGCTTGTATAGCAGTTTTTCCAAACATTTGAAATTTAATTTAATAGGATTCAATTGGAACATTATGAAGCTATCAATCAGGATAAAAAAAAATGCAACTGATAAAATATGACATGGCGGAAATTTGTTACTTAAGAATAGATATTTTCAATGGATATAGCTTTGTATTGTAACAGCTGGAATCTTCCTCTAAGAAATGTATTTATTAAATAAAATGAACAAACCATTACGCAGTGCGATACGTAACCGTAACCTACTTGCTTTCAGATAAGTAAAATTTTCGAAACAAAAAACTTATCTGATACTACATACCTTTTGCAAATTTGTTGTATCAGTTATCGGTTCAGCCATAAAATCTTTCACATCAATAACTGAAGAAGCTAAATATACCTATAAAGATTATATAAATTTAAATTATCAAATTATTCAAAGTATAAGATTAAGTATAACTACCAAAAAATTTTCAATGTTTAAACAATTTATAGATTTATCATGATGAATTTAATAAAATGTATTAAATAAAAAATTACCTTACATAGTTTTTCAATTTATCTTCTGATAATCAATCTGAAACATTGAGAATGCTTCTTGTACTAGACCAGGAATCCCAAACGTTTTGAAAATTAACATAATTCATACCCTTTCTAATCTGATTTTTTAATAAATTTTATGTTTTAATTTTTATTTTAAATAAATATAATGTATTTATATTTATCTGAAATAAAATAAGTGTAATATAATGTATTTATAATTATTAAATATAATACAATGTATTGTACTGTTAAAGATACCACATACATACATATACAATTATGTAATATGTTTGAAAAAATTAAAATATATTCTGCTAAAGTCTGACAAATTGTTCGAAAGCACTGATGAACGGCACAAAAACTAAACTAGAATATCTTGAAACACACTTAATATAAGAACTTCTGACAACTTCTTATAAAACTGACAATGAAATATTAGTAAAAGCTATGCTCGAAGCAAAACCAAGAAAGGGAAGAAAAAAAATTGAATCAAAAATAAACAAGGAATGGTCAATGGTACACAAGGATACTTGAGTCAAGAAACTTAAATTAAATAAATAGAGAGAGAGATAGTTAGTTCAAATTAAAAATGTAAATTTTTACTCTCTACAATCACTTAGAAAAAATTAATTAAAATGGTGAATCTAATATGGTTAAATTACAAACATGAAAATTTGTACACAAAAATAAAAGGTATACCAAAAATAAAATGCTCTTTAAAAAATAATAACAAATGACCCCAATGTAATTAACATGGCTAAATTCCAAACATGAAAAACCCAATGTGAATAATGCGTTAAATTACAAACAAGAAAATTTGCATGAAAAAATAGAAGTTAACCCAAAAATAAAATGATTTCGAAAAATAATAATGAGTAAACACAAATAAAAATAGTTAAATTTTTCCAATTTTTCTGTTTTTATGGAAACAAATCAATATCAATACCAACAAACAGCACAAACCAAAACATAATAGAATCAATCCATTACTGCGTCCCAGACAATTGGAGGAAAATTTATCAATATTATTTTTATTAGTTTCGTTCAAGCACAAGATAGCCACTTTTTTTCAGACTCTTTAAAGAATTTGTTATTTAAAAAAAAAATTAAGTATTATTACGAGTAAAGAAAAATTTTAAGAATAAAAGCTCTCATGACATAAATTATGCTAATAAAAAATGCATTAATAAATAATATAAAGAGTATGTTAATTTTATTTCTAGAGCAACAGCCATATTTCACTACATTACTTTTCAAAATTGGTAAAAGAAAGAATCAAAAGGTAAAAGTAATGTTAAACTATTAATAAAAACTTAGTTCTTTAAAATCAAATATAACATTCCAATTAAAGAGGGGAAAAAGACTAACTGTTTAAATGTTGTTACATTGAAATAAATTAATGCACTGTTCAAAATGAGGATAAAAAGTCAAGTTTTAATAGTAATAAAAAAGGAAATATTAAAAGATGCTGAATATATGTTAAAAATAATGCTTAATAAACTTTTCTGACAAATTTCCAACATATTATGCCCAATTTTTTTTTTTAAATTGAAACTTTTAGATAAAAAAAAAAGTCTTAAACTTAAATTAATTTGCTAAAATTAAATGACAAGCAACATTTAAATTAGAAAAATAATCATAGAATTTTACAGAATAAATATATGTTACTTGTATTTGATTATACATCCAAAGCTTTAAAAAGCTTTTACCCATTATGCTGATATAAATAAACAAAGGTATTGATAAAGACAGCTAAATAATGGTGTATTCATCTTAAAACCAAAATATATGTTAATATTTAATAAACATATAAAGCAAAAACAAAACAAAAATACTAACAAATTATTTTAAGAAACAACAAGCAACTTAAAAGTTTCTGATATTTAGATACATATTAAAAATTTTAATCTATGTCTCTTACTTTGTTCCATTTTATATATTCATAGGCAATAACTGATCCAACAACAGAAGTAAACAACAACCTATAAGAGAATTTTTAATAAATTTTTTGGAATAAAATCATTCTGTATTAAGATTTATTAGAATTTTTCAGATCGTTTTGGATTGTGATTGCAGGTAGTTTATTTTATAGGCTATTAAAATAAGAAATGAGTAATGCGTAGAAATGTAGCACAGAAAATATCATCTATGTGCCCTACACTAATTTTCCCTTTAAATCATGATTTGTAATTTGATTTTTAAAAACAATTAAATGTAACTTATTTTAATTAAATCATTTTTTTTTAATTTAAAACAGATTAAATAGTTAAGTTTTATAAATATAGTTTTCATTTAAATATAATTAAAACTAAATAATAATACATTTAAAGCTATATTATTATGTTAACAATTGTCTTAAAGGGAATATTTAATACATCCAAATGCACGATTCCAAAATTATTGCAAATATAATATAAATGTATCATTATTAACTACAAAAAAGCAGGCTAAATAAAGGCAACACAATATTAATGTTCATTTTTTTTTAAAACTTTTAAAATTACAATATAAATTACCTTAAACTATGCCTTGCAGGTCGACAAATATTTCAATTAATAATAACTTAATTTACCAATTTATTTATTTTAAATATATATATGGAATTTGAATTTATCTTTAAACAGCATTTTGTATCAAATTAAGAAAATTTCTTTTTAATATTGTAGAAACTTAGAAATTGGTAAGATTTTCATTACCATCATAACATATGTAAAAAAAATAATCATTATTTTATATATTACTTTTTACAAATGTATTAACATAAAAAGACTGCATTAAATTATCACATTTGTTCATTATCAGCATTCCAAAAAATTTAAAAGAATTATAAGATTTTAAAATATCCTTTCAAAAACTATATAATTTATTACAAATCTAATACAGTCAAACCTCGCTAACTCGAACCTTGATTTCACGAATTTTTCGATATCTCGAAGAAAAAAAAAATCCCTTCAAATTTCCTATACACTCAATGTTAAAAAAAAACTTTATTTCACGATTTTTTTTTTCTAATCCCTTGATAACTTGAATTTTTTTTCTCCATAAATAGTGTAGATTTTTTTCCAGAATTAAAAAAATATTCCGAAAAAAATAAAAAAATTTAAGAATGGCTGACAAGGCATGGAATGATGTGTCTTCCTCTACGATAATGAATGGCTTCAAGAAGTCTAGATTCATTAAAGATCACGAAAGTAGTCAAACAATCAATATCTTTAATTCTGCTGAAAACTACACCGGAAATGATTGGAACAGATTGACCGGACTCATGAAGCTTGATGACATGGAATTTCATGGCTTTGTAAACGTAGATGATGCAGTAACAGTGTGTGGTCAGTGGGATAACAATGATATCATCGCTGAAACGAAAGCTTCTTGTGAACTATCAGAAGAAGAGGATGAGGAAATCGAAGATTTACCGCCCGATGTTACTAACAAGCACTTTCTGCAGTGGACACTGTAAGGAGATTTATTGAGAGGCAGCCGAATATGTCAGAGGAGACATTTAAAGCTATAGTCCACTTAGAAAGTGTTATAGACAAACTTTCCTACACATCTCTAATGCAAACAACAATTGAATCATTTTTTAAATGAAAGTGTAAAAAGTGTTTTTAGAATAAATATGAAATAGTAAATAAGGTATGTAAATAGCATTTTTCTTTATTCTACCATTGATAACATGCGATTTTTGATAATTCGAATTTTCGATATCTCGAATTTTTTCTCCTCTCCCTTCAAGTTCGAGAGTTGACTGTACTAATATAATTTTGTTAATTAAAACTTATTAACCCTGCAAAATACTTACAATAAATTTTAAAATTATGACATTTTTATGAAAAATAAACAATACATACTAATATTACAAACAATATTTTTTACAAGTTTCTATTTTAATAAACAAATTATATACAAAAATTACAATATCTATTTCAACACATACAATTAAGCAAGCAGAAATATGAATAAAATTCTGTATACCTTTGTGACTGTCTTGAAATTTTTAAACTTTTAGACAAAGTAAAACATTTAGTTCCGAACTGCTTAAATACTGAAAACATGTTGAATTATCTATAAAGAAAAAACATACAATAAGACCTTCAAAACAAAGTGATAAATATTTCAATTTGTGCTACATACAATAAATTTGGGCACAGAGGGACATGATTGTGGAATTAATACTTTAATTTACATGTAATTTTTTAGTTGTGAAATGCTATCACAACATTCATAAAAAAATTAAAGTTACTTTGCCCACGCCTCCTTAACTGTTAGTGAATGTCAAAATGACCAGAATGATATACAGAATTGAGCATAGATGAAGATGCTGTTATTTTCGCTCACAGCTTAACCTTTTCTGATAAAAAAAGAGCAATGGAAAATATCATTGAATTTGCAAGCAAGAAACATTATTGCTGCAATGAAGACATTATTGCTTGTATTGTAAGAAACATTATTGCTTGTATTATGAGGTAAATATTTAAAACAATTATTTTCCATTTGAGAAACATGAAATCCTTTACTTTTCTTGAAAAAGTGGATGAATTCAGCCTTTTTTCTGGCTGATGTTTTCAAAACTCTATTTACAAGAAAATAATAGGGCTAATTATTATTTCAAGATTTTTACAGACAGCACTAGTCCCATTACGTACTAAGTTTTTTTTTTTTAATTATTATTGTTATTATTTTGGGTAGTCCTGATCTACTAAAACTGTATAACAAAAATCTAACTATATTCTTAAATAAAAATATGTTAAAAGTTACTTTGAAGATTTAACATAAAAACACATTAGAACAAAATCTAATTCAAACATGAGAAAGAGCTGAAACAGCGTAAGCTCAAATATTGTCTTGAAATATATTTATAAAAAATCAGAAAACCATTGAAAATAGTTAGCAAATTGAAACAGAACAAAAGTAACAAGAATGTAATGCAGGACCTCTTCAGAAGACATACAACTATATTCTTAAATGAAAATCTGTTTAAAGTTCCAGTGTTGTATTCTCTGCCCAGAAGAAGTCCTATGTTGTATTCATACTTCTGTAGTTTTGTTTCATTTTTTTAAAATGCTAAAATAGATAGTACATTTGAAAGATCAAATAAATAGTTAACTGGCTGATGCATTGATGACAACGCTTGAAGATTCATGTAAAGCTTATTCCGATACGCAGCAAATAACAAAAGCTAAATAATATCTCTCAAGATGTTATAAAATAGTGAATAAAACAAGTTTATAAAGCAAAAATCTTAGATTTTGAAGTTATTTGTTTATTGACTATTTTTAGTTCCAAAATAAATAGCCTCTACAAAACAAATTAAAGTCAATATAAAATGCAATCAAACTGTCTTAAATTAATAAAGTTATGTAAATTTTAACAGGTATTAAAGTAATATAGGCAGTTTAAACAACAGCATGCAAGCCATGGTGCATTAAAATAATCATATGTAGACCCAAATGCAAGCTAATGGCTGTGGAGAATTATTCAAAAATTTTCTCTGAGGCTAGCATATTTGATACCTATATTGAATGGATAATAACATTATAATTACATTAAAGCCACGAATAAAAATTTACAGATTCATTAATTTTTTTCTGTAAGCATAAAATAATAGAAATAAGCTCTTCATTCAAACAGAGTGAACTAAAAATGTGCTTTCACAGATGTAAAAACTATAGTTTAAAAATTTTATTGTCAATACACTTTTATTTATCATTTCATTATAATTCGGATTAACGAATTATAATTCGAATTAATTATTTATTGCAATACACTGGTAAGATTTCATAAGGTTTATGGTTAAAACATCAGCCACTTATATTCATAAATATAAATTATTAGGTAAAACTAAAGCATACAATTATTTAATCAAATTTTACGCAATAGTTAAAGCCAACAGATGCTGAGATAACATAAACATTAAATCTTTTTTTACATGAGATTAACAAATATTAAACTAAATACAATAAGTCGATTGAAAACTAGATCTTACTGAATAAAAATAACTTAGTTTTTGATCAAATTAAGGCAATCATAGCATTGTTTTGAGATGAAAGTTTTATTTTCTTTTACATCGAGTATATTTCACTTACTCTCTGAAATGTTATTTACGTTTTTATCATAGGGTAAAACACCGCTTAGTTGCGTGTAATGCACTGTTTCAACTCACTAAGTATAACAAAACCGTTATAGACTTCATTTACGTTTAACAAAAGAAAAAACTGAAAAAACTTGAATTTTTAGGAACGTAAATCTAGTTTGAAAATAGGCTTATTTTTAAATTGGAGGTATGGAAATTTCTCCATCGACTACATCGTGTTCAGTTTACTTTTCGTAGAAATTAAAAGAATTTATGTGCGAGCGGATTTAAACTGATAAAGCCTTTTTCCTGTCTCCATCCCAGAAATACCTACACCGACCATTATCTTTGGGGAGAAACATGAAACCGATGTGTATAAAATAAAAATACGGTGGAAATTGGGATCACCATTTATAATATCATTTTGAATACTCATCATAGATATAAATACCCTGATACTCATTTACTATATTTTAAATTTCTTCATTAGGAAAAAAAGCATAAGTTGTTGATTCAAATTATATTACTTATTCGATGATCATCGAATAAGCTCTGTTATAAAAAAGTAAAAATTGTAATATTCTTCTTTTAAAAGCAAAATTAATTTAAAAATAGCAATAAAATAAATCCTTCATTAGGCCTTGATAAAAGTTTATAAAGGTAAAAATAGCAATATTCTTCTTTTAAAAGTATAATTAATTTAAAAATAACAGTAAAAAAGCTGATTCATATTTTTTTATGAATTTCTTCTTTAGCTCATAAGGAAAATAAATAAATTTATTAAAGAAATAAAACTATGAAACACTTAAGTTAAAACTCATAATTGAAGCGTGCTAAAAAATTTAAAAAAAAAAACAAAAATCCATTTTTTTTAAGAATTAAAAAATTATGTTTTAGTGGGGTTTTTCTTAAATTATAAAAATAAAAGTAAAGAAAATAATAACTAAGCGGGTTCGGCTCACTGCTCACCAACCTCGCCGCAGTTCCCGTCGGATTTTTCTTTGCCCGCTCATTGAATGCGTTACTTTTCTGGAGATTAAAGTTTACAATAAATAGTTCATAAATTTTTTCTCTGTACAAAAGTCTAAATTCATATTTAAAAAAAAAATTATTAAATATTATTTTTTGCGTGAATTTATCTTAGGATAAACGAGTTTTTTTTATTGTGAGCTAAATTTTTTCAGTTCGCTTAAAAAGTTCGCAAGATATGATGTGGCTAAATACGCAAAAAGGAAAATTGAAATTAAGGAGTCCAAACTTTGAACCTGGCCATTAGAACCATATTTTCCAAATAGGGAGTATTTTGCGACCCCGAAATATTTTTTCTTCTATATTTTGGGTGTCAGAAATCATAATCCGTAAGAACAGATATGTTTATTCAGAGAAAATGCGTTTTTATGTCAGCTTTCATATTTTAAGATATCGTTTGCTCTCGTTACCTCCTTTGGTATAGCATCTTAAATAAACTAATTGTTTATTTAAGACGCTATACCAAGGGAGCTACACGGGAAGAGCATTTCATTTGGATAAGCAATTTAAAGTTTAGAAAAGGTAAGTTCAGACAAATCTAGAGTAAGCCATGTAGTTATAATTATTGAAAGTAATTTTTCAAAAAATCTAAATAAAAATAAATTATGAAAGGAAAACTAAGGTTTACGCGATGAGAGAGTTCTCTTCCAATAGTTTGTTTGCATTTTGATGTTTTGAACTTTTATTTTATTTCTAAGGTATTGAAAATTGATATAATATTATTCAATATAATTTCCTAGGAATCGGAAAAATATATTGATCCCTTAATGATAATTTTATCTTTAGTGAATTTCGCCATATTTCGTGAATTTTTTAAGAGATTCGAAAAAATTTTACGAAATTCGTTTGTCTAAAGATAATTTCAATCAAATATTAATTTGCTAAAACTATTTATTGTTTTTAATAAGCATTTATAATTTTTTTCTCAGAAAAATTTCATGAACTATTTATTCTAAATGTTAGTCTTCAAAAAAGTATACAAAGTTAAGCAGAAGTGATTTATCCAATGAGCGAGTGGGGCGAGTTCGGATTGTGAAGCAATTCGATGGAAACTCTGTTAAAGCTGTTCCGGGGTTTGGCGAGCGTTAGCAAGCACGGAGCGGAACCTCCTAGTTAAAAATATTTTGTTGGAAATGGTTAATTTTTCACCACAGAGTAATTCCGCATACATTTTCATGAGCCGTGGAAGCTCAAGGGATAGAGCCTTCTCCTTCCCATGAGGTGAACCAGGTTCGAAATCCAGAGATGACTGGTCGGTTGATACGAATTCCTCATTCAGCTCGTACCGATTACAGTACTGTGGTAAAAATATATTCTCAGTGGTAGACGGATCATGGGATAAAGTTCCCTTGCCCTCAGGCTAATTGTGATATTCTTTTCCGTAACAGTTTTCGTGGTTTTCCTTTCCATGTAACGCAAATGCTGGTTAGTTCCATCTAGAAGTCCTCCACTAAGGCAAATTTCTCCCAATACACGATCCAGAAGTTTCCTTGTCTTCTGGATTGGGTGCAAAATTGCAAGGCTACGGAATTAAAATTAGTAGTAGTAAATCCAAAATTGGGTCGTCTGCTCAATGACGGTTATAAAATGAGATAAAATATATTTACATAAAAATGAACTTAAATTTTCATGAATATGAATCGTTCCATAGCTTATTCATTGATTAAATATTTATTCTTCTCATTAAATTGAATATTTATTTATTTTATTACATTTTATTATATTTTTCTTCACTTTTTAACATTTTTACACTCTTTTTTCGGAAGCGTAATCGGGAAGATTCCCTAGAGCAGTGTTTCCCAAACTTATGACTTTTGAGTACCCTTTCTAAATTTTTCGCAACGCTGTGTACCACTAATAAAAAATTAATGCATTTTTTACTATAAAAAATTGTACAAAAATTAGAAATCGCAACTAGCTGCTGACACCACTAATTATTAACTGTTAACTCTGCAAAAAAATAGCCTATAGAAAAATACGTAATCGTAGATTTTTATGGCTAGCTTTGTTTTTAAATAAAATTTTTGAAATTTTCGTTTGTTGCAAGATATTTCGCATAAGAACGCGTACCCCCTCTAAACGATTCCCGTACCCCCGGGGGTACGCGTACCACACTTTGGGAAACACTGCCCTAGAGCATCCATGCACCTTTGAGAAAAGAAATTCTAATTCTGAAATATCTTGAGGAGACGGGGATTTGATATCGCTATCAGTTTCTATCTACCATACAATTTAATTTTAATTTTTAACCAAAAGAAAAATTTGAAAATATTAACTCTCATGTAGCAATACAATTGTCCTTTTTTTTATTTATTTATTTATTTATTTTTTTTTTTGAAAAACAATCTTTGAATTCAGTCTAAATTTAGGTCAAAGATCCTGAACCGCAATTATAAACATTTTTCAGTGAGGTTAAAAATAAAAATAAAAATCTACTTCGTAATACTGTTTTATTATAAAAGTATAACTAAACATGTTTCTAGACATAATTTTACATAAATGTGCTATTATGGCTTTCATTGTTCATAAAAAAAAATAATACTGTTACACAGGAGGGGGAAGAAAAAAAACGAAAAACAATTTTATGTGCATTTTATTTTGCAAAACCTCATGTCCTCTTCACAGCTGCATGATTGCATTACAATTATTTTAGCTCCTACAAAAGCCACTACAGTTTTGTTATGCTATTTTAGTTTCTAGAAAAGAGATTATTTTCTTCCCTTAAAATATTTTGTTAAATTGCCACCAACTTCCCGATCTTAAATATTTGTTTTGGTTTTATATCCTGACAAGTTATATTGTTGAACCCAAATCAATCTTCTCGAGTATCACCTTTTTGTAAATAATATTTAAAATTAATGCTGTTGGCTCAAGAGAAAAATTGGTAAGTTCAAACGTGAAATGCAGTTCTCAAAGTAGTATAACAAAAGGATATAATATTAAGTTTTCTTCTAATCTCTTTATTAAGATTAAATGTATTTTAATTCTGATACAAAAATTTAAAGTTTCGAATTCCAAACAGTTTATGTGTCTGAACTTTAAAAAATAAATAGTAATAATAAATATATCTAATTTTTTATTTATTCTTAGCTTGGAAAAGTTATTCTAAGCTTTATACGGCCGAACTTCAAAAGAAAAAAAACATAAATATTCCTTCTCCAATTCATTTTTTCTTTTTTTTTCTTGTTACTGATGAAGAGTGTAGTAGAATCAGCATGCGAAACCGGTAAGCAACCCCCCTCCGAACCCTACCTTCGTTTGGAGAAGTGCAACGGTCCGAGGTCAAAAAGTACGCAGATGCAGCTGCTGACTCGAAATCTTTCAAAGAAAGGAAAAGAAAAAAGAAAAAAAAAAATTATTTACTAATTTTTATAAATTAATGTATTTATTAATTTTTGTAGAATTTCGGGGGATTGCTTCGGGGGTTCCCTCCTTTTTTTCCTTTATTTTTCTCATAATTTTTTTTCCTTTTAAATGTAGCAATATTTTTCGGGAAACTCTATACTTTGATTTTCTTAAAAGAAATATGAAAATTCAGTTTTAAAATTAATAGTTTTTCTCGAACGAAATATACTTTATTATTAATTTAGAATTCTTGTACTCTTAGCTTTCTAAAAATACTTTACTTTTGTTTGTAATCCAATTATTTACAAAGTTTTTGTGCAATGTGATCAGTGGATAGATTAATGATTTAAAGTCTTTAAATCAGTTTATCTCAAAATCAGATTTTTTACATTTTACACCACCTTAAACAAGAATATAATTATCAACATAAATATATCAATAGAAAATAATTATCAGCAATTTTTCACGAGTGTTTATGATTATAACACACATCTTTTGAAGTACAGACTAAAGAGAGAAAAAAGTAGAATTTCATTTTTTATGCATGTTTTTTGACAAAGAAAAGTATGGAAATTTTTAAAAATTTGCTTTTTTAACTACATTGATCTCTAACTCAGTAGTATATGCATTTGCTTTTAAAAAATAGTTCAAAACATAGTTGGTAGCGTTCTAAATAAAACCCTCAGAGGTTTTTTTGTTTTTTATTTTAGGCGATAGATAGATTATCGTGCATACAAAAAAAAATTGGGTATTATTACCAAAAAACGGCCATTTAAAATGATAATAATAATAGTAATAAATTTTTTTGCTAGTTTTATAAGTTTTTACACATAATAAAATAAATAAACTATTTTTTTCATATTTTACATAAATATTTTTTATAAAAAGTTGTCGAAACTAGTCGGATACTGAACCTTTTGTGAAAGTTATGAATATAACTATTTTTTTTTACATACTCCTAGATTTCAGGTATGAAAGATTTTTTTTTTCATTTTCTGGAAAATAAGTGCAATTTTTCTCTCATTTAAGATAAAAAAATTAAAAAAAAAAAAGATTGATATTGTGTTGAATAATTTTTACATCTTGTTATGCAGTCGCAAAAAGTACCATGAAGCAATGGGAAATAAAATTTAAGAAATTATGTATATCAGTCGTTAAAATTTCCCCTATCGATTGTAGCTATAAATTTATAATTTCACTGCATGCTGGTAAAGTTAGTGGCATCAAATTTCTTAATCTTTGAATAAGTGAGTCACCTCAACAAATAATTAAACGTAACAAAATTAATTTTAGCATATTTGTTTAACATTACATTTTGAAAAAAGTTATTTGTCTCTAACTAAATATGCTTTTATTTGCTTTCAGAACAATATTTACTTTCAGGGCACCAGGATGGGAGCTCACTGTGACCACTCAAACATTTTCACCACATTCGGCAAATTATCGTCCAATTTTTCCGAAAGCACTGCAAATTGAATTAGAAATCCTTTTGTAATGTAATCAAAAGGAAAAAATACATAAATTTTTCCAAAAAAAAAAAAAAAAAAAACAAATCGCTTCAGTAAGTTATGAAAACCTTTAATGAAAATGTTCTTCAAAACTGTGCTTAAGACGTGCGAGCCTTATTTAAATTGAAAATTGTCAAAAACCATAAAGTAAGGGAAATAAAAAGCTGACTGTTGAATGCTTTTTCCAAACAAAAAAAATATATTGCAATAGGTAAAGTTGAATATTAATTCGATTAATTTAGAATTCCATCTTCAAATATATATGTACATATGCTTGTGGTAGTTATGGTACATCAGTCTACTTTTGAAGCATGAAGGGGAAGGAATTGCGAAAACTTATAAACCTTTTCCCATTTTTTTTCTTTAGGTTTATTACATTTTCTTTTTCATGTTATAGATCAGATTCCTGCTACATACACGTACACACACACACATATAAAGTCAGGACTTAATCCAGGTTCTCAATCCTAGTACCTATTTTTGTGAGAAAAAAATTATTTTTGTGAAAAAAAAAAATTTGTGAAAAATTAGTATTACTAAAAAAAAAATAAAAAAAAAAACTACATATGTATACAAAAAGTACAATACTATAAAAAACATACTCATATTGCGCAAGGAATTGCTTATAAGACAGCTTGCAGATTAATTCCATTTATTAATTCAATGTAAATTATACAGCCAGCCAGCATAGAAATTATGGAATATACTATACAGATTAATATTAAGGTTAAAAATTAGATTTATATAAAGTTTAAAAAAATTTTTTAACTTACTTACTAATAAAATTTATTGAACTTATTATGATTAAGAAATTCTTATTTTGATATTGTGCTAACTTTTACTTTTGAATAAATGGTTGAAAAAATAATAGAAATGCAGAATACATAGATAAAATTATAATAACCGCTAATAATATCCGCTCGGAAAACTGTTCAGCACTTTAATTCTTTCGAACTTTTTATTTTTATTTTCGTGAAGATGCGTTTTTTTTTTTTTCCTTCTTTTTTTCAAAGTTTGTTGAAATACCGATTTTTTTGTTTAATTTTGTGAAGGTACCGATTTTTTTTTTTTTTTTAAATTTTGTGAAGGTACCGAAAAATGGTACCAAAATCGACCTGGATGAAGCCCTGAAAGTTAACCGAATCTTGAATTACTTGAATTCCACCAATGCATAAAACTCATTTGAAAATAAGTTTTTTTTTTATTAAACATAAAAGGTTTTTGGTAGAACTAATTTCATAGCTTACTAGCGCCTAAATTAATTTAACGGCCATTAAGAAAAAGCATTACTGCAACAGTCTATTGTGGGCCAGCCGGATCACAGAGGTTGTTAATGGCTCAACTATTTCAAAAATGACGATATGATTGTGAAAGTGTGGTCAGTAATTCGCATAATCCAATCTTTACTTCTCAGACAAACTGGTACCATTGATCTGAAGCTGGATAGACTTCAAGCCACTGAGGATCGTACCCAATCTTTCACTGACAGCTCCGTGCCCTTAACCGTTGACCATGGAGTCTAGAGTATCATCGCTTTAGGATCCATGCCGTTGACCCATCACGGTTCTTAATGGTTAGTTGTCAAACTATAATGCAAAGGGCTTATGTGTTTTTGTTCATAGGCAACTGAAAAATTATTAAAATTTAACAAATTTTAAATAAATCTCCCTTGTCTGTTCCATTATTGCATATATTTTATTTTATAAACATCGTTGAATAGTTGACCCAATTTTTGAGTTTACGAGTTGTAATTTTGAACCCACTTTTTGAGTTGTGCACAGCAGCTCTTGGGGACAGCACTCTACACACTCGCAAATGAACAATAATTGGAATTTTTTAAATAATTAATTTTTATGACATCAAAGTTGAATTGATGTTATTATTTTAAAAATTACATTCCTGATATAATGGATTATTAACTGAAATGAAATTAGATAGATTTGGAAAAATAAATGAAAATAATTCATATGAATAATATATCTTAGGAATAGGAAAAATTATATCCAAAATTTAACAAACGTAATGGAAAAATTATTGTATTGCTTACAAATATGAATAGGTTAATAATAATGCAATTTTTCTAGCTCATTGAGCAGAAAAATTCTCTATTAAAACTGTTGTTGTTGTTGTTACTTTACGTCGCACTAGAGCTGCACAATGGGCTATTGGCGACGGTCTGGGAAACATCCCGGAGGATGATCCGAAGACATGCCATCACAATTTTGATCCTCTGCGGAAGGGATGGCACCCCCGCTTCGGTAGCCCGACGACCTGCGCGCGAAGTCGAGCACTTTACGGTAGCACAGTTTAACGAGGACCAATACCGCACACCCTCAGTCCCTACGCAGACTGATCCAAGTGGTCACCCACCCGGACACTGACCGTAGCCAGTGATGCTTGACTTCGGTGATCTGCTGGGAACCGTGTCTTAACGATCAGTCCACTGCGGGACCTATTAAAACTGAAAAACCCAAAGAAATTATTGCGTCTGACAGAAATTGTTGCATCTGACAGAAATTGATAGATCATTCTCGATAGAAATGAGTGAGAAAGATGAAAGACGGCCATTAGTTCTCATTGATCTCATATATGTTTTTGTAACTTTCAGTTTCTGAAAATTAACGTTCTGTGATAGTAATGGCTATAGGAACAGTATGAAAAAATTCTTTAGGCAATCACAAAATTTAGCATAGGACCAATAAAATTGTTTTCGTATTGTTCTGTAGTTTTACTGCAGTATTCACTGTCCTCCTTGAAACTAGAAACTTTGATTCATTGACAGGGATTGAATAGCTAGATGAGTGAAGATGACAATGTCTTCTTCACAACAACTAGTGGAAGAAAGGGAAAGATATATTAACTTTCTAACACATTAACTGGCTACAAGATAAATGACCTTTTTAATTGGGAAAGAGATGAAACTAGGAATGTAATTTCTAAAGTAGTAAAAAACTTTCTAAACGTGGCAAGACAGTGAAAGAAGAAAGAAAAAATTTGTAACATAACTATATTTACAAGTTTTGAAATTTTGGTGGCCCTAATTTTTAGCGGCCCTAGATGGTCACTCAGTTCGCTCACCGCTATGAGCAGACCTGGCTAGAGCTCCACAATGGGCTATTGGCTAGGGTCTTTAAAACATCCTTGAGGATTATCCGAAGACATACCATCATAATTTTGATCCTTGGCTGATTGGATGATTCCCACTTTGGTAGCCCGACGACCTGAACTCGAAGTTGCGCACTTTACAGTAGAACATTTTAAAGAGGACCGACAGCGAGCACCCTCGACCCCTTCACAGGTGATTTCGGTGATCTATTGGAAACCGTGACTTACATACGTCGCATATCACTGTACATGCGTGTTCAGTGCATCTTACATATAGTTTTTAAACATTTGTTTGCGTGCCTAGGATAATTTTCGACTAGAAAGATCTATAGGAGGCACTGCGAACTGGTAAACAAAGCACATTATTTGTCTGTTCGCTCTTTCATAAGCTGTCTAGTTTACTCAGCTGTTTATTTTTTTTAGTCCCGCAGTGGACTGATCGTTAAGACACTGTTTCCAGCAGATCACCGAAGTCAAGCATCACTGGCTGCGGTCAGTGTGCGGGTGTTTGACCACTTGGATCAGCCTGTGATGGGACCGAGGGTGTGCGGTATTGGTCCTCGTTAAACTGTGCTACCGTGAAGTGCTCGACATCACGCGCAGGTCGTCTAGCTACCGAAGCAGGGGTGTCATCCCCTCTGCAGAGGATCAAAATTGTGATGGCATGTCTTCGGATCATCCTCAGGGATGTCTCCAATATCCCATTGTGCAGCTCTAGTGCGACGTAAATAAACTACAGCAACAACTCAGCTGTTTTTAGAAGGGGAGTTTTGGGATTGAGTTGGAGGATGATTGATGGATGTACCGCCTTTAGGAAGTTTTTTGTACCCAGCACTAAGTGGCGTATTCGTGCTCTAAAGTTATAGATCACACCATAGGAAACTTTTGGCTTTGAACGCAGAAGCCATTTGTCTTATTGCATTAACAGAATAATTGATTCCTTATTCATCAAGCAATTACGTAACCAATGAACTTTAAGCAGCTATCACACAACATGCGATTACACACTAGACGCGATAGAAACTATATGTAAAACGAATCGGTGGAGTGATGGATCGGTCGTTTAAATTTAGGTGATTTTTGGAAAAGTCATTTATCAGTTTCTTGCTCGTTTCTCTACAAATGTTATGCATGCAGTGCGAATGATCTTTAAGCTTTTAATGAAAATATAGGGCTAGGTGGCGCTAAAATACTTCATTCGTAGATTTGAGGAAAGGTGGCAACCATATAGTGATCGTCATTCTTCATATGGACGTCGTCAGGGAAGGACGTAGCTAGTTCTTTCTCTGAACTTCATTTTTTTTTGTATAGTTATTCAGGTAATTAACGCTTTAATTATGTATTTTTTAAGTAACTTTTCTGTAATAATTAAATTTTCTGCCACTAATTTATTCTTAAATTGTCTCTACATAACTAAGAAGTTAAACTTAATTTGTAGATGAAATATGGCGGCTGTCGGCGTTACCTGTTAGCGGGTGGATAGGTAAAAGAAATAATTTTAAATCGTGCAACTGATTATTGCAGCTTCAAATAATTTTGAAGCATCCTAAATTAAGGACTAATGATTAAATTTATCGTTTTTTACCATTTAATTTTAGTTTAATTTTAGTAGTAGGGCTACATTTTAAACATTGTTCCTCAAAGGAAAATGGCGCATTATACTGCAGTATTGGAATTGCTTCGAAAGCCGATATCTTGTCCCTTTTAGATTTAGTTAATGTGTTGGGAAATGGTTATTGAAATGTAAATTTTAGTTCTGTTGTTGTGTGAGCTTTATTTTAAGGAAAATTATACCGGTAATTCACTTTAAATTTCTTGAGTGTGATAGCGCGTCACTGGCCGCCATATTGAAAAATTTCTGGCATTTGAAATTAATGTACTTGTGAATGTTATATTTTAGTATGAATTTTAGTTTTTAATAGTATTTAACTATTCTAATTAAGGATAGATTATTAATTTTTTATTTAAATGTTGCAATTTCATGATGGAATTTGCTTTTCTCGAAATTGTACTAGACGTTCGTAGTACCTAATAAAGCGGATTAAGAGTAATATATGATAATGTATACAAATTTCGGTGAATAATGGCTCTCATATAGTGTAACTGATATTTTATGCTTGGTTTTAATTATGCGCGTTTTTACGTTTTCTATATTATCCGAGCTTCTCAATACCCTCTTAAGGCACTGAAAAATCTGGTCGTTAAATTTTATAATCTGCTGAAATAATCGAATTAAAATTATTCTATAATTTAACTCGGGTTTTAGAGTTGCTACTAAATTATGTTTAACTTCTCAGGGAACGCTGATTTTAAATATTAGATTGTAGAATTAGCTTGTGCTCCCATCTGGGTAACTGGATCCTACTGCAAATTCCTTATTTAAATTTTTCTGAAATATACTATTGTTTATTTTATGTATTTAATTTACCCTTCAAGTTAATTTTAATATTTTTGAACACCATTTCATTTAGGATGATTAAACAAATATAGTTTAACCGTTAAGTGGGACTGTAAAAATTGTCTGTTTGCAAGGGTTATTCGTTTACGGGAAAGGTACCCTAATGGCAAAGATTTTAGAATATTTTCAATGATGTAGTATATTCTACGATAACTATTTTCAAGGTTATACTTTAATATTTTAACTATATATCAACCATATAAGTGAAATAAATACATAATTATGGATGAAGTTACAGGGCAGATTTATGTATTGTGATTTGTAGCAGAATAATTGTCATGTATTGCCAATTTCCAGACAGTTGCCCCCAAGCATTTTCAAAATAACATCACCGAACTTGAAAGGTATAGCTGCCACTCACCCAGGAAACTTGCTGTTTTTTTTTTTTTTTTTTTAAAAATTCTGCTTGGCATCTTATTCAATTGTAGTCGTTGCAACAGATGGCTATGGAAATATCCCCTAGCTGCTCTTGAGATAGTCATGATATTAAATGAGTTCTTAGTCCTCAGTCTGTTTCAATTGTTATGTCATGAAGAAAAATTCAAAGCTTCCCTGTAAGGTAGAACTTATAGTTGATATATGGACGATTAATCATTAATCAAGCATCTTAATAAATGTTTTATATGAACCTCTCAGATTATATTTCTGTTAATTTGTACCCCATCTGTGTTGAATGCATTTAAAAATTTATAATTATATTATAACTTTTTAGTTTGTCTTTTCTGTAATTTTTTTTTAATATGTTGAGGCAATTGTCTGAATGACTAAGATTAGAGATAATTTATATTGTTAGGGCTGATTGTGCTGCGGAAAAAATCCGGATTTCCGGATTTTTCGCCAACTGTGATCCGGAAGTTTCCGGAGATTGAAGGTCCAGACGTTTAAAAAAAATCATTGATCACAGAAGTTTCTGGAAATAAAATTTTCAAAGGTGGAACTTAAAAACATAGTTTATTTTATTTGTTTGTAAGGGAGAGCCAGAGAAATACTTTAAAAGCTTATAATCATGATTAATATTCATTTTTTATCAGTAAATAGTTGTTTTAATCATGAACTCTGGAAAAAAAATACATATTTGTAGAAAAAGGAAAAATAAACTTGTTTAAATTTTTTTCAATTTAAACTTTCTTCTAACTCAAGAAATTTTCCGGAATTTTGGCTTGGGCTCACAATCATCCCTATATTGCATGTTTTAATTTGGAAGTCTTCAATTATATGATAAGCCATGCCAAGTCAAATAATTTTTCTATCCATGAAGTTTTTCAATTTTTATTTTTTAACACATGAAAATTAAATAGAATAAAAGTAAAATAATTTTAATGAAATTTCAATTGCCTGGTTGACTGAGAAGAGCTAATTTTACACATGGTTGCAATTTTCTTCAGAATTTAAAATTATTTTACACAATTAATCTAGAAGTTATGAGTCATAAAGCAGTCACCCTGATTTTCTACATTTTAATTAATATCTAACAACTTATGTCTTTGCAGGACGCTAGTCATTCATCTGTGCTACAATGTCGCAGCAATTCTGTTTAAAATGGAACAACCACATGAACAACATGATGGATGTGTTCAAAAACCTCCTCTCAACAGAATCTATGGTAGATGTCACACTTGCTTGTGATGGTTTGAGCTTAAAAGCACATAAAATGGTGCTGTCGGCATGCAGCCCATTTTTCCAGGCTTTGTTCTTGGAAAATCCTTGTCAGCACCCTATTGTAATTTTAAAAGACATGAAATACACTGAACTCAAAGCTATTATTGAGTTCATGTATCATGGTGAAGTGAATGTGGCTCAAGACCAATTATCTGCTCTTATGAAAACTGCAGAGACTTTAAGAGTCAAAGGTTTAGCGGAAGTTACAAATGAAAAAGGCCAAACATCACAAGAGGATTCTAGACAAAGTCATACGGACACTCCGCCCCCTCATAGTAAACGGCGGAAAGTTAGAAATCGGAAACGTTCACTTAGTGGTTCGGACTATAGTGACTCAAATGAGCGTGAACCTAAGATCAAACAACCAACTTCTCCAGATATAGAAGAGCTTTCGGGTGATATTTCAATGGACAATAGTAGACAATTCCAAAATGTACAGCAATCACGTGTGCCTTTGCAATCTCATTCATCAAACTCATATCATAAAACCTCATCTGTAGCCTCATCACAAGACCTCCATATGGAAGGAGGAGCATCTGAAAATGAAAGTGAATTTGGTGTAGAGCCAGCCAAACTGCTGCAACAAACTCTAACGACAGAAGAGGTTGGTTTCGGTAACCCTTTTTTTAGTATGATTTGTAATGTGGTATATATTGTATTAATAAAACTGTTAATTTTCAGGCTAGGAGAAGTAGGCTATCTACAATGTCATCTTCATCTGAACCTCAGAGGAGGCCAAAAAGTAGCACAGATCATTCCATGGGCATGAGTATAGTTCCTACACCCCTTGCATCTGATGAAACGAGTCAGCAGCCGTCAAGTCCACCAGGTAATAGATCAAAATATTAACCCTATCCTTTAATTTAATATTTCCTAAATTTTATTTTATTTATTGAAACGAGGTTTACTTAGTCAATTCACTATGTGCAACTTCTCTTTGAATTTTTCTTATTTAGATATCATTGATTTCTTTTTTTGTTATGAAAAAGTTTATTTTAGCTCCATTAGTCACTGCATTTTTAAAATATTTCTAATGCATTTTAAAAAAGTGAAATTTCCAAGGTTAAAACAGGGCGACTAAATACTGTTTTAAAACAATAGCAACTATGGCGACTATTTTAGTAGAAGTATGAGTAAAAGCGACCAATTTGTGATGAATTGCGTAAAATCAGCGATTCTTTGAAGCCGAAAAGTGACTCAAATGAATAGCATGAGTTTCCCCCATCCCCCATTTTTGCTGTGCTTTCATTTTATCCAAACTTTATTCTTCCTCACTGTTTAATGTCAAAAGCTGGATAGACATCTTACATTTTAACCAATCAGACTAAGGGTATTGGAATTCACGCTATGTGAATGCTCCCACTACAGGAAGCTAATGTAATATCTTAGGGTTTTTTTTTCCTCTTTTAATTTGAATGAAGTATCAATAATAAAAAAATAGTCATACAAATTTACAGTGATTTACAATAGAAAAAAAGGTACGTGGTGATATTCGTTTTGTTGAATTGTGATAGTAATTTTTTTGTGATGAGCATTAAATTAGGAAATGTGTCATTTATGAAAAATAAATAAAACAAACTTTTTTATGTCTAAACTAAGCAGCCGCAAATTAGAACTGAGAAAGGAAGCAAGTTACAAATTCACCTGTTCCATAGCTCTTAGAAATAAAATTTCCTGTTTTTATGAGTAGTAGTGTGAAAGAATAAGATTCAGAGTAGGCTAGAAAAGACAAATGTTTTATTTTCTCCTGTGTCAGTTTTTCTAATAAGCTGCCCTCATTAAACATAATGGAGTGGCATGTTGATTTAAGAAAGTGCATATCAATGAATGCTGTTAGTGCCTTTTTTTAATGTTTCCATTTGATAATTTTAAAGTATTGTTTTTATTTAGATTAATAAGTTTTCCTTTTTTCATTCCCCCTTATAACTAGATATGAAATATATAGCTTTTTAATTGGTTTTGTGTTATATTAGTTAATTTGGGGATCTTAATTATCGAAAAATAATCAAAAAATTTTTTAATTTTAAACTTGTTTTTATGTACAAACAAATGTGTACATATAAATGTGCATTTTTTATAATATATGAGTTAGAGTATCTAACTTCATATTATTTGAATTTGATATTAAAATTTTGTTAGAGGAAGATATGATGATGGCAACTATTTTATATCTTTTGTCTCTTTTTCCAACAATTGTTGCTATGGTTTTTGCGATTTTTCTTTAAATGTACAAAATGAGAATGAATTAATAACAACGTGAAAAAAATTTAATCATGATTTTTTCCATTGAATTGAGCTATTGACCTATGTTAGAATAATCACCTAGTTGTGCTGACTTCAAGAGCAGCATCATTACAGAAAAGGTTTTCACTCTTAAAAGTATTGTAGCTTATCCCCCCTCCCATCAAACTTTAACATCTTTATTTTTATAGATTAGCTAGTTTGAAATCTATTAGGCATCTTAGTGACTAGTGTGGCTGATCATGATATAGTAATATCCCCAGAGTTGACAACAATGAATTTTTTGTTAGCAATATTCTTGATGTTTCAAATTTTCCAATAAACAGTGCCTAAAGAAATAACATTTTAATCAGTTAACTAAAAAATATTGCTTGAAACTTAATCTAAGTGATTCGAGCAATAACTTTCTGCTGAATATCTTACCTATTTCAGTATCTGTATTCTGATATGTGATTTTTGATCAAATAATTTTAATTCTTTTACTTTTTTGTTTCAGATATTAAACCTGAACTTTTAGAATTAGATCCACCTGTTTCACCTGTTGCCGGCCCATCTCATAGTAATGAAAATGCAATGGTTGTATACGGAGATGCTGGACCGAGTTATCAAGATGACTCGGCCCTACTATCTCAAGACTCACAACAACAGCAAGGTAACTATCTGTCTAAAAAAGAAACTTTAAAATTTTTAAATGAAATCAAGAAGGGTTTACTTTGCATATAGGTGGCTTAAAAGGTTTTTGGGAAATTGAAGTTTAGTTTCTGTGAAATTGAAACTAACTACATTTTATACTTGCCAGCTCTCCTTCCTGCTCTTTAGAGAAAAAAGGTAGAAAGATGCGGTTTGTAATAGTATTATTAAAACCATATATAGTCATTATACTGTGATTTTTATTAAAATGTTTCAAATTTGTACCATCATTATTCCTATTTAGGCAATTAATAAATTGCAAGATTTGTTATCATATAGTTCAAAGAATTTCATGTTTCTAAACATCAACGCACATGATTTTAACTTGGTAAATAGTGATTCATTTTGGCAATATTGAACAGTTGCACATGATTTGAAAATAAAATGTGGTTCATGTCTGCATTATTTAAAAAACAAATCATTAATCATTCAGTTTAAACAATTATATTTTATGCAGGTATTTATTACTCAGAAAAAGATAGTCAAATTTTTTTTTCTGTAGAAATCTTTTTGAATGTTTTTGTTTAAATAAAATGTCTCTTGACTGATTAATTTTATTGATTAGTGCTTTGCTATGTTAGTATTAAAATTTCATAAGATATGACAAAGGTATACATTACTCATTTAGGAGAATTTTAATTTTCTGTATTTTCATGCGAAAATTTCCGGCTTCTGTGAAATTTCCCAAATTTTTCAGTTAGGTGGGTTGGCAAGTTTGATAATTAAAGAACTTAAAAGTTATTAAATTTTAAGTTCTTTATAAAAATTATTAAATTTTTATATTTATTAATATTTAAAATATCTTTCAAATTATCAATCTAAAACAAGAAAAATGAAGCCTTATTTTTAATAACAATTTTTATCTTGGAGTTAGCCTTTACACCACCTATTTTATTTTTTGTATCTCATTAGCCGTATTCTGCATATAAAATTTGATCTGCAAATTTTGTCTTAGGGTAGTTAAAACAATTCTGGTAATCAATTGCCTATTTGTTTCTCAAGGAAGTTAGCAATTCTATTATGTTCTAATTCTGAATCTTTTTGAAATTAAGTATATTAAATTCATACCTTAAATTTTTCTATAAAGGTAATCTTGATTTTTGCTTTTGATTAAATTAACTAGCATTAACAATTTTTAAACAGTTTATGAAAAATTGAAAAATATTAATCTTAAGTTAATTTTGCCTGATAAAGATTTTCTTATTAAAAAAGCTATGGATATGTTAAGCATTTCTAGAGATATTCTCCAGAACTCCCTAATGTGAAGTTTTGTTTCAGATAGTAGGGAGGCATGCAGGATTTAATTTTTAAATTATTTAGAAAACTAAATAACCACTTCTTGATTTCATTTAAAATACTTATACTTATCATTGATTCTTTCTTAAAACCTATTTCTCCTATGTTGGGTTTGAAATATTCATAACAGAACTTCAATTTCAAATGTTGTCAAGTGTGAAACTTAAAATGAAATTGTTACAAAATTAGCCTTTACTCAAATTATTTTCAGACTAAATCAATATCAGTGGGTTCAATTGCTATCATGCAATCTCAGAATCTACTACTCTAAAATTTTTCTTTTGTAGATTTAATTTTTTAAAATGTCTTTTGTAGAATTTAATTATATGACTAGTCATTTTTATTTAATTAAATCTGTTAACAGTAACTTAAATAAAAAATTAATCTTTTGTAATAGTATGTAAATATCTGTACATGATTCAAAACTCCCTGCATAATTGGAAGTAGGTTATAAGACATGACATGATTTCTATTGTGTGTTGATTTGTCTCCTTTTCAAATTTTTAATTTAATTGCTTGAACATTTGATTTCTGTTAAAATAGTTCTTAATATTTTTAAAATTAAAATAGCTGGATTTCTTATTATAATAGCTGGACTTTCATTTTGTTAATATCTAGAAATTAATTTCCGTAATATTGGAAATTTGTTACAGTAATGATTAGATTTTTATAAGGCTTGACAAATCAACGTGCAGTGCAATTTCTTGTATATTTTAAAGTAAGTTACTGATTGTATGAAATACTATAATATTTTTAAAATTTTGAATGCTCAATGTATTTTAAACCTTCCCTTGGGTTTGTATATTTATGTCACATGTTATTGATCTACTTGAACATAAGCCTTTTAGTGCCGTTATCGCGTCTCGCAAATTCCGCCACAAACCCGCTTGTCTCGCAATGAAGATCAAGAACAGAGAAGAGGATACACATAATAAATGGTGAGTTGAAAAGTTTCTTTAATTCCTATTTAGTTAAGAATTTTTGTTTTGTGAAGTGTTGTCATTGGTAAGGTGACGAGGTTATTGAAATGTCATTGGTAAGGTGACAGTGAAAGTCATTGGTAAGGTGGCTAGGTTTTTCAGGAAACGTTAAGAAGATTGTGAGGAACAGCTCTTATAGCTGTCATCTGTAATTTTGCTAATATGAGTATTGTTATGTGATCATGTACTGTTCTCTGTTGTAAAACATGCTCATATGCTTATGTTGCATGTTAAGTGAGAGCAAAGAATGTAACTATTATTATATGAATAAACTTAGTTTTTTTGTATTAATTTTGTTTTTCATTTTGCAGTTTTACGGCTATTGTTAATGAAAAAATACATGAAGATAATTTAGAAATTCATTACTGAATTTTAATTTCACAAATATGAAACTAGCAATTAACATGAATTTTAACTTAAGTAGGAAAATAATCTGTTTTTTTTTTTCCTTTTCACTTAATAAGTAGAAGACTTAACAATGAAGTGATCAAATAACTGCTGTGGAACCTGAAAGGAAAGTGTGAATGAAGGATGATCAGTTGTCCTGAAATACCACTGAAAAGGACTTCATTCCAAATTTTAGGATTTTATTTTTTAATATAGATATGACTTTCAAAATGGTTTTGAAATTATTCTTATAGATAAATTTTTTTTTTATCCTGGTTAATAGTGCTACATGAAATAGAATAAATACATACTTTCGGTATTGAACAAGTTTAGTCATGATTTTAATAACTTTTAAAAAGATTTGTGAAAATGCATTGATTTAGATTGCCGAAAAGTCTGATTTTTATAATTGAATTTACCCCCTCCTGCAATTTCATGATATTCCAAAAAAATCCGAATTTGTAAAAAAATCCCCACTCAGTCATATTTGAATAAAATTTGTTTTTATCCTGTTCTTGAAAAATTATGGTGTTCTTTAAAGAAATAAAAGGGAACCTAATCTGTGATATCACAACTTTTATTGTATAAAATTCTAGCTGAAGCAAGCCAGTCATAAGTGAATTTTTTAAATTCCGAAATAAGAACAGAAAAATCCAAGATAATTTAATTTTTCGATGAACAAGAAAAGTATCTTAAGAATAACTCTGCAGAAAAAAACTTTGCTTTTGAATTTTTTTAATCTCTTCTTATTGCTTTAACTCTTTACTGTTTTTTTTTAAATTTAAAATCTATTAAGATGAGGAATAAAAGTTTTGGCTCTACCTATCATCAATTAATGTTTATTATAATGTTTTTTTAAAAATTTATTTTCGAAGAAAATAGTAACTCAAAGTCGTGAAAAATTCTTGGATAGTCGTGGATTTGAAAATCTAATATGTAGCAGTTACCCTCAATATATGATAGTAAAAAAATTACTTAGCTGAGCTTAACAGGTATGGTACCAGCATGCAGGATTTGAACTTTTGAGCAATTTTCATTTCATGACGCAATGCGATTCAGAATCTTGTATTGTAGTTTTTAAAATGTTAGATGTCACAACTAAATTTTTTTTAATCTGACTTAATGCTCTTAAAAAGTTCATGCTCATTATGAAAGATTTATTGGATGCAGCTGGTAAAGCTTAAAGCTAAGTAATTATAAAATTAATTTGGTATTTTACAATCCTTTACAATAAAAAGATTACACCATGATAGTTTTGCCATTTACTCTTTGAAAATCAATAAAAATGTACAGTATTTAGTTCAGGTTTTTTGAAATATTTTAGGTTTAATGAAAGTTCAAAGAAAGCAGCACATCAATGAAATAATTGTAAGTTAGTTTTCTGAAGCTGTTGAAAATTTTTTTTGAGATAAGGTGCTTCCATTTTTAATTATTTAAAGGTTCTCTGTATTAACTAGAGATGAAGTTATCTGAGTGAGGTCTTGTTGAGTGTGGTGTATCACTACTTAACATTCCACTTAATGAGCTGATTGAATAAAATATTGGTGTGAGGAAATAATTTTTCGGTACTAGTTATGTTTTGATAGCAATTGTACTTTTAAAATATGGTCTATGTATTCATCTAACTTGACAGTTCCAGGGTTCAAATTTTGGTTTTGTTGACCGCTTGTAAATTTTTTAATTTACTGTTAAAAACCTCAGTTGAAAGAAAATTTTTTCTTTTCAAAACGCCTTTTCCGTGTAGTAAACTAAACTTATGAATCTTGTTTTGAATACTTGAGTATATTTTGAAACTTGGTGAGAATATTGAATGTGAAGTATGTTATTTTATTTTATAAATAAGCATGGAGAAAAATTCGTTCATTTAGGTGAATAATAATAGACTGGGCAGTCGCCTGTGGGATGAGGCACCTGGTTCTTTAATAAATAGAATTAAGGCAATTTTCTAAAATTTAATTCTTAAATGAAAGCAACAGTTATATGGATGGATCAGCATAGAAAAGTTTTTCTTTATTCCTTCTACTTTTGAGTAATCATTCCATATATCTTGGAACTCCTTTAAGAAATCGTAAGGGTCACCGCTGTTTTAGTTCTATAACGTTGCATATAGCGTCCACTTCGAATGATTTGAAAATGTTAAAGGTTGCGGTGCACTCGAACTTCGTGTGTCGAACAATTTTTCCCAATTGGGTATACTATATCCTACTAAAAAAACTAACGATAGGTACACAGGTCGTGTTATTCCTACTAAATTTAACAAGTAAACAGCATTTACCTGCGAACCTGATTTCTAGCGACAAGTAAACATTAAACGAAATGTGTTATGAGTCGCAACTCGTCAGGTTGGAAATGTATTAGTCTAGTTCCTTTTGAAATAATTTATTTTGTTGTTTTATCTAAGTTTATGAATTTAGTAAACATATTTAAAACTCAGCTTATTAATTAAACTAAAAGGTAAATATTCCTAGTAAAATTTTTGGAGTGGAAGTAGTTGTGTTTTTTTTATATTATACCCAGTTGTTCTCGTACTGTACTGAAGCCATTGATGTATCTTCATTATCAGGGTTGCCTCTCCATAGAGAAAACCTGGAAAATACAGGGAATTTAAAAATCACCTTAAATAACGGAAAATCCAGGGAAATTTGAGTTTTTCTTTACAAACTGGAAAAATACAGGGAATTTTGTTTTTATTTTTATTTTGGTCTTTTAAAAAATGGTGACCACTCAAAGCGTAATCTATGGAATATTTAACCATGATACTATACTAAACTACTTCATTTACCGTAGCATTATTTAAGTATGTTCAGCTATTTTTTCAGCAATTGAACCTAATAAATATAGTTAACCCAATATAGCTCACACAAGAGCAGAGTAATTGTTGTTTTCTCTTAATATATTGCGTATAACATGTACAGGGAATTTTTTCCCCAGATTTGAGTGGCAACCCTGACTATGTTGTACAATGAGTATTCAAGAATTGTGGGACTAATATTTTAACTTGGAGAAAGTTCACTTCCCCATGCTAGTTACAGGAAGACCAACGACTACCAAGCTTCTTAACGCATTTGTCCGTATCGGAGCGAAAGTTATTGCACAAGGTCAGGTCAATCTTGTATTTCGCTTTATTTTAATTCGAATGTCCGTCAGATCCGTTCTAGTAAAAATGGATAGGCTAGATTATAATTAAGTTTATTTACCATAGATGACACCACTGTGCAGCATCTTTTTTTGTGTAAACCGCGGTATAAGTTTGTTAAGAATTCTTTATAAAGAATAAATAAGCGCGGTATAAGTTTATAAAGAATAAATTTATTGTAACTTCTTAGTATAACTATAATTGGTCCTATTTTTAAACTTCGTTTCTTTTGCTGAGACTCCTTTATTGAAGGGAGTGAGATTAAATTACATAGCAGTTAAAGTTCTCTAAGCATCACATATAGGGATTTATTTTTTATTCTTTTCTTGTTTTTTACTTGGAGAAATTTTAATTCATAATTCCTGAAGAATTTTTTTTGTCTGAAATAATGAGGGAGGCTTTTTAAAATTTCTAATTGTTGAGGGAGTATAAGCCTATCGGCTGTTTTACGAAAATGGTTTTATAACCCTGTCCGGTAATAAATCAAAATTTAATCGGGTACCCAAAACCAGTTGAGTAATTTAAAATTTTTGTATAGTACCCGTAACCGGCTTGATAAATGATTCAATTTTACATAACTGGATTTTCGGACCCGGTATTTCTAAGTTTCTTGGAATATAAGATACGGTTACTAACACTTAATACGAGGGTTGCTATATATATTTCTGGCCTAATAATGAAAAAACAAATATGTAGGATCGAAATTGGTTTTATTGCTTTTCAAAATATTCTCCATGATGATCAATACACTTTTGCATGCGTTTGAACCAATTTTCAAAGCACTTTTTCCAGTCCGATTGAGGTAACTCCAAAACATGCGTTTTGAATGCATCATCCGCTTCTTCGGGGGTCGAAAATCGTTGTCCACGTAATTTATTTTTGATGTGTGGGAATAAGAAGAAGTCATTGGGTGCCAAAGTAGGGCTGTACGGCGGATGACCCATCAGTTCGATCTTTCGCTCCGTCAGAAATGCCTTTGTTTGAGTCGATGTGTGAGAGCTCGCACTGTCATGATGAAGAATGATTCGCCTGCTCTTCTGCTTTTTTTGAATTTCTCCTATGACTTCTGGCAAACAAATGGTCGTGTACCATTCAGAATTGACCGTCCTGCGTTGCTCTAACGCCTCATGACCGTTAATGCCGAAGAAACAGGCAATCATTTGTTTCGATGTGCTTCTTCCTCGAACAACTTTTGTTGGTTTTGCCTCGTCTTGGAAGACCCATACAGTTGATTGCTGTTTTGTTTCCGGCTCATATGCATAGATCCATGATTCGTCACCTGTGTAGATGTTATACACAGCCTTTGATCTACCTTGAACGTATATTTCCAACATTTCCTTGCACCAATCGACATGAGCCTTTTTTTGAGCGTTTGTCAGATTATGCGGGATCCAATGCGAACAAATTTTTTTTACGCTCAAATGTTCATGCAATATTTTATTGATGCTAGTCATACTAATGTCCAAAGACGCCTGTATCTCACGGTATGTCACATGACGATCTTGCTTTATCAGTTCACGCACAGCATCGATCTTTTCTGGCACAACAACGGATTTTGGACGACCTTCACGGGATTCGTCCTGGATCGAACATCGACCACGATTCGTTATACCAATTTTTAATAAATTCGTTATACCAATTTTTTACAGTGCTGTAGGATGGCGCTTTATCGCTGAATAAAGAATTAAGTTCATCGAAGCACTCTTGTCTTGACAATCCACGTCGAAAGTTATGAAAAATAATCGCACGAAAATGTTCACGATTCAATTCCATTTTTTGAAAGAGAAGAACTTTTCAATTTACTGTCAACAACACAAATGAAGCTATAATGGTAAATCGTCTGCTGAATTTGTGTTTAAAAATATCAAACTTTCGAGTAAAATCGTCTGCGGTCGCCTAGCAACACTTACTGTTGCCAAGGCCAGAAATATAAATAGCAACCCTCGTAAAAGGGTAAAAGTGAAATTTTTATTTTGAGAAATTATGTATTATTAGTGAGGTTCATAATGAATCCTGCATCGTTGTAGAAAGATAAAAATATATGCAAATGTTATCGATAATGAAAATTTATATTTAAGTGCGTTGAACTCTTTTGGGTCAGTCCCGCAGTGGACCGATCGCTAAGACACGGTTCCCAGCAGATCACCGAAGTCAAGCATCACTGGTTGCGGTCAGTGTGCGGGTGGGTGACCACTTGGATCAGTCTGCGTAGGGACCGAGGGTGTGCGGTATTGGTCCTCGTTAAACTGTTCTACCGTAAAGTGCTCGACTTCGCGTGCAGGTCGTCGGGCTATCGAAGCGGGGGTGCCATCCCCTCCGCAAAGGATCAAAATTGTGATGGCATGTCTCCGGATCATCCTCAGGGATGTTTCCCAGACCGTCGCCAATAGCCCATTGTGCAGCTCTAGTATGACGTAAATGAACTACAACAACAACATCTTTTGGGTCAAATAAATATTGATTGATAATAAAAGAAAAAAAAGTGTCTCATATTTTAATCAAAACAAGTGTGGTCAATTATTTTGACTATCGCTCATAAATATTAATTTTTATTAATTACACTAGCTCTCTTAATTTCTGAAGAAATTAAGAACAACCAAAGTAATCAATACAAGTTAGCTTATTGCTTTATTTTCTGGAGTAGGGTGTTCAATAACGCCAACAGGCTAGTATGGTGGTCAGGAAGCAAACCTCACGTCAGAAAGGTCGCGGGTTCGATTTCTGCTTCGGGCATGAATGTAATTTCTCTCTGTTCTATCTATCTTCCTCCTGTTGTTGGAGTACCGTTGATAAACCTGTATGTTGCGCACGAAAAAGAGGACCGCCCTTTAAGTACCACGTTGATATATAGTTGCTAGATGTGGTGGGCATTGAAAAAAAATTGTTAAATGAAATTTACATCTAGATAGAGTAGGGATGTGTCATTCAAAATTTCCCTTTAAATAATCCTGTTTAGTCTTAACCAGTCTTACAAATATTGCTGACCTTTATAATGTTCCTACATAATCATTGAAGTAATGGTTTTTCTACCTTTTTCATTAAATGTAATTCATTTTCAATGTCGAAATCCCAGCTTTAAACTTTCGAAAGCAAATTTTTACTGTATCACAAGAAACAGTATTGAAACCTAAACTTTCACATATTTTTTGGGGCATCCAATTGCTTTGGGTTTATTTCGGAACTCCTAGTTCATAATCGTTCTGATATGTTGACGTGATAGCTTTATGTTAAACACTTTTTTGGTGTACAAGATAATAAAGTTTTGACAAACAAATTACACAGTTGTGTAGTTCCAATTTTCAGCTTTAGAATGCAAAATCTAGTTTGGAGAAAGGTTTACTACTAGGGGAATGGCTGCTGTTGGTTCGGATGTACCTCTCCTTGGTGGAAAAAATTTACTCAATCCGATAATATGGTGACACAGTTTTTGGGAAATAATTAGGGTTCTAACTATGGAAAATCAACTGGAAGCAGGGCTGGATTTAAGCATATCTGGACCCTAAGCTATTGAAGGTGGTGGTGCCTTTGTGTGTTCAACTCCATTTTTAAAACACCAGGAGCAAACTGTCCTTATTTTTTTATTGTTAATAATTAAACATCTAATTGTATTTAATAAATTATTAATTACACTTAGTTGTCGAAAATATTATCTTTCGATAATGAAAAATCTTACAAGACCGCTGCAGTATTGAGTGTTCAATTTTGAACTTTGTTTAGCTGCGCCGTTACTATAAGACTTAGAAATTTCAAATTGCGGTAGGTGTGTAAAAAAATGTACAGTGAGTACCGAGGGAATAAAACAATTAACATTTGATGATCAGTTCGAGAATTATTAACTGTTGAACTTGTAGCAAAAAGTACCATGCGTGCCGCACTGCAGACCGCAAGAATGCTGAAAAAGCCATATTTTTTTTTTAAAACTCAACACGAAGTTTTTTTTTCTTTTCTTTTTTTAAATTCAATTTTTTTCGAAAGTTATTGCAATTTTAATGACTTTTTTACGATCATTTTACAATCTTAATTCTCTGGTAGTAAAGCCGTGGTAGCTCAGGGGATAGAGCGCTCACCTTCCAATGAGGTGATCCGGATTCGAATCCCAGCAATGGCTGATCGATATGAATTCCACACCCGGCTCGCACCAAAGTGCTTACGTAAAGTATCCTCTGTGGTAGATCGGATCATGGGGATTCCTTTGAAGTCAGACTGAGTGTGAGAGATTTTTGTGGTTTTCCTCTCCCTGTAACGCAAATGCGGGTTAGTTCCATCAGAAAGTCCTCCACGAAGGCAAATTTCTCCCTATATTTGATCCAGGAGCTTCCTTGTCTTCTGGATTGAGTTCAAAATTACAAGGCTACGGAACTGAACATTAGTAGACGTAAATTCAAAATTGGGTCGGCTGTTCAACGACGGTTAAAAAAATAAAATAAAATCCTCTGCTAATGGTTTTCGCTAAATTGAAATTCCCGGCACACAAAAAGCAATCTTCAATTTTGACGTAAAATAACTCAATTACTGACTGTATCAATAGCATTACCAAAAAAGAAAGAAAAAAAAATTTCACAATTTTATATTGTTTTATCTAATAATTTTTGAGGTATGACAGTGAGAAGCCACTGTCGGTGAAAATTTTCTGAAACATCGGTTAAGGGCAACAGAAACTTTTAATAATTGAGAAAAAAAGAGATGTAATATCGATCATAAAATAACTAATTTTAATTCTTGAATAATCGATCGATTTTAGGAAGAAAAAAAGGGCATCAGTAAACAATATTATATCTGTGGGTTGGTCATGTGAACTTTAGCATGAAGGGGGGAAAAGTGTATGCGATAAGCGAATGGTACTGGTAAACTTTCTGAGATTGGCGATAACGAAAAAAAGGAGGCTCTTATAAGGGAGTAGATCTCAGAAAAGAAGGGAACGAAAGGTCAGGGTCAGATCAAAGAAGTAGACTTATGTCGGGCATGCATTCGATCCTACATCCCCTCTTGCTCAATAGGTGAACATCAAAGATACATACATTCGAAAGAATTTAAGGAAAGGTAAGTTAATTTTGTTTATATTTTAACAACGTGATATAAATAATTCTTTAGATGAATTTTTAAAAAAAAAATGTTATAAGATAATCTTTTCTTGATCTGCTATCTTGAGTAATTGACAGCTTGGAAATATACATGATTTAACTTTAAATTGAAGCTTGTTTTTTTTCGATTTTGAAAGTTCCACGATTTATTTTATGTCATTGTTTCCAATAAAAAGTAAATTATAATTTTATTTTGAATTTTGGTGAATTTTACAGTTTATAAATGCAGATCAATTAACTTTATGATTGTCTAATTGATAGCATATGATTTAATCACGAATTTTCGTATTATTCCAAAAAAAGTAAATCGTCACTTTATTTCCTCTGATTAAGTTTAATTTCTTGGAAGACTGTTAAAAGAATAGCTATTTCCTTTAAAAAACCTATTTATATCATAATTGAATAAATTATTATTAACCACATAACTTCATTTTATTTTAATAAAAGTAAATTCTCGGTTTATTTTCAATGTTTTGTTTGATAGCTTGGAAAATCTTAAAAAAAAAAAATTAGCCTTTTTGAATTAATTTATAGTGATTAATTTATATATATATATATTATTAAATTTAAAATTATGTAGTTTTCTTCTTCTTCTCTAACATCCATATCTCAGAATTTTTTTTTTAATATTTTTAATTTTTTACATTCTAATAATTTTATAAAATAAACAATTTTTAATAATCTATACTCGACACAAACGAATAAAAAATTGTGTATATATTAAGAATGCATACTAAATTTTTGAATTTTCCACGAATATAAATTATGTAAATGCTAGTTGACCAAGTTCACTGGGCTACTAAATTCTTAAAAAAATAAGTGCATGTATTTTGTATCTCGATTTTTACAAGAGGAAAGATCGGTCAGGGTATATACTTTATGAGTCCATTTAATAGTTGCTCATACAACGCAAATAATTTAAAGGAAACTATTTCACACTTTAGAATTCTTTAAGAATAGATTAATACTGTTCATCCACTTTTTAACATTTGAACCCTGTTACAAATGCGGTTTTAGTGGAAAATTAACCATTTGACTCAGAATTTTTGCAAACATATTTTTTTATAATTTTTTCATTATTTTGCATTTAGGACGAAATAAGTGAAAATTATTATAGATGGTATTTTAATAGTTTATGATTATGAAATACAGGATGAAACTCCAGTGTTTTTTTTTCTGCGTTAAAGGTAAACACGGCTCTTTTCCAAACAATAATCTCTCATATTTGCACTTATTTGCAGTTATTTAGATCTAAGAGAAATAGTTATTAATTATTGAAATTTCTTTAATTTACAAAATCTTTACAGATAAATTTTATGAATGAAATTTTTTTTTTTTCAAACTACTTTTTTCGGATTTTATATTTTAGTACAAATAAAATTCCGATAATCTAACAGTTTTTTTTAGAAACTATTAAACTTTTTTTTAATTAAAAAATACTAAAGTATATTTTTTCTTGTAATTAGAATGCAAGAAAAAAAATATATCAAAGGAATACTGGTGTCTTATCTGCGTAAAAGGGCTAAGAGAAGTGCAAGTTTTCTTGAATAATTTCTCTGCTTTCAAGTAAATAATAAATTTGACTACGTTTGCTTTAATTCTCATTGTCGAAATACAGTATATTTTAATAAGCTCTGGAGTAGCGTTCTTCAACACTATTTATTCAGAGCTATAGTGACTTTGGGGATAGGGCACACGCCTTCCAATGAGATGACCCAGGTTTGAATCCCAGTGATGGCTATTCGATTCGAATTCTACACTCTACTTGCACAGACCACAGTGCTGACGTAAAATATTCTAAGTAGTAGACGGATTATGAGTTATAGTTCCCTTGCCGTCAGACTAATCGTGGGTGGTTTTCGTGATTTCCTTTTCGATATAACGCAAATGCAGGTTAGTTTCATCAAAAAGGCATCCTCAAAAGCAACTTTCTCCCATTACTTGATCTAGGAATTCCCCGGTCTTCTGGATTGGATTCAAAATTACGAGGTTACGGAATTGAACATAGGTAGTCGTAAACTCAAAATTAGGTTGATTGTTCAACAACGGAAAAAAAAACCCTATTTATTTGAAGGATCGCTACAATATTTCTGTGTTTTATTGCCAACTGGCAAGGTTAGGAATTTGAGCTTTTGGCGTAACTCTTACGCATACAAAATAGTGGCACTTACAGAATTTTTTTTATCAGTTTGTTTCTGATCATTCACATACTCTCTAACAATGAAAAATAATTTGACCAGTGGCTGAGAAGCAGTGCTCTTAATGGAATGAGATCCTTTATCATTCGGCGCCGTTGTAATCTACCTTTTCTTAAATAATATCACTTTTGAATAGTTTTAACTTCCTAAGGTAGATTTGTACCCTACAGACCGTTAATCACTATAACTGTTGCTGAAGAATTTCGAAAATTGCACAGGTTGTCAATTCGAATACTCCTATCATTCGGCGCCGTTATTATCTATCTTTAGAATGGGACTAGGTGAATCTTATAATCTAACAGGTGCAAAGCCTAGTTTGGAATTACTATGATTGTGGACTCATTGGAAGGGTCAATACTAACTCAAATTTTTATCTTTTCTTATTTTTAAATCGTCCTTATATTTAATGTTTATAAATCTACATTGAACTATAACTTAAATATATATTTATTACTTTAAACTCGTCTGTTCCAAACTTATAATTCTTACGCTTATCAGGCGACCGTGTCAGCTATGTTTTTCTGAAGATAAAGATTTGTCTAACCAAATCCTGCTTAGCGTTTATTTATTAGATTTCTTTCAAATGCATAATTTATTTTTGTTATTCCAATTAGTTGCATGAGGAGTTACTATTTTTCAACTTCGTGCTGTGTCAATCCTTTCCTCGTAAAACGCGTTTCACCTTTTAATTAATTGAATTCTTTCTCTCCAAATTTAACGTTTGTAGAAGTCGCCGACGCTATTTTGGGTGTTCAATTTAACGTTACATTTCGTTTGCAGCGGAAAAAAAAAAAAAAAAAAAATAAAAGAATTAGAAATTTAAAATTATGAAGATGAGTAGAAAAGTGTAGCATTCGAGTACAATAGAATAAAAAAAAATATCGTTCGATAATTATTAAATTTTAAATTTGTTGGAAAAAACACCAAACGGGCCGCTTTAAAGGTTGCATGATTGCAACTTTTAGAGTGGCCCGTATGGTATTTTCATGCCAAGAATTGAATTTAAATGTCTCCAGCAGTGGGCTGATCGTAAGGACACGGTTCCCAGTAGAACACCAAAGCTAAGCATCAATGGCTGCGGTCAGTAAGCAGGCGGGTGATGACTTTGATCAGCCTGCATAGTAACAGAGGGTGCTCGGTATCGATCCTTGTTCTACCGTAAAGTACTCGACTTTGCGCCCGACAAAGAAGGGGAGCCATCAATTACAGAGGATCAAAATTGTGATGACATATCTTCGGATCATCCTCACGAATGTTTCCCAGACAGTCGCCAATAGCCCAATGTGCCACACTTGAACGACGTAGACAAAGTACCTACCAACATTGCTTAAATGTATTTATTGACTTTAATCTTTAGATGTAGAAAAATAAATAAATGGCATGTTAATTTCCTTAAGAGTGTATTGCTCCTTTTTTTTTATATATAGTTTGATTATTTGTATTATAGTTTTTAAAGCGGTTGATGATTTTTTTACTAACCAATGTGTTATTTGCATGATTGTAGTAATTTGATTTTTTAGATAGCGGAAGATAAATAAATAGCATTAGGTTTATTTAGGCGTACAGAAACGCGTATATATAATTAAATCATATAATTTAAGGTAAATGTTTAAATTTATGCAATAAACCTTTTTATTTATGGCTAACTATTGACTTCCTATTAAAAAAATAAAATAAAATTCAATTGCGTAGAAGCAAAAATCGAAAGTGATGCCTTTTCCAACGAGTTAAAAGATCTTATGTATATTTTTTCCTGTTAAAATGGGTCACAATAACATAGATAGTAACTTAAATCTTAAATCAGCTTAAATTCAGGTAGGATATTAGGCTTATGTCTTGGGTATAAATGCTATCTGGAACCTTTTAGAATGTATTATATTAATTTGTTAGTTACGAATAAAGATACGAAATTAATAATAAAATTTCCATCGGGCCTCATTGCGAAAAAATCGCTATGTTTTTTAAGAATAGATTTTAAAGAACTATTTTTAAAACAGTACTTTCTCATCTACTTCAAAAAAAAAAAAAAAAAAAAAAATCCTAGATAAAATCTGAAATTTCTTTTCTTTAATCAACAATCAATCAATTCAATTACAATCAACATCGTACGTCTCAAAAAAGAAAAAAACTTTTTTTCCTTCAGATAATTGACACTTGTAGAGTTTTTGACGATGTTATGATATCGAGATTAAAGATACACTGATAATGTTTAAAACCAGTATTGTTGAGAAATGCAGTGATATTTGTTTTGGAATAAGTACTTTCACTGACCAGCCATTGACCCTGTAGAGGTGTTTGTTTCATTCGAATTCCGACATTTCTCGTTTCTCCAGCGTTGTTTTCGAAAATCAAGTAAGAAAAAGTAAAAATTTTGAATAATAGATTCATAACTTTAACCCTATTTTGTTTGTGTTGGAGTGTTTCGCACAAGCAATTTTTCTGTAATTCTATCTTGAAATACACAAACGAAGGAGAAATTTCGCGGTGAGTATAATTTATTGTCAGTATTATATAAAATTGAGAGAGATAGAACAATTTTACAACTTAAGTTTTAGGAATGATCCGTTCTAGGTCAGCGGTCCTCAACTTTAGGTGAGCAGTAGTAGTTAGTTGTGCGAGTCACTAAATTCTTAGTATATATATATATATATATATATATATATATATATATATATATATATATATATATATATATATATATATATATATATATGTATATATGTATATATATATATATATATATATATATGTGTGGGAGATAGTGCAGCATAGGAGTAAATAATGACGATAATTTAACAAACATAACAATTTAATAGAAATAAAAGGTTAGAACGATATAACAGTGACATGGGGAGAGCTGCCTTCTCGCAGTGGTCTCCGGAATGCATGTGACTAAGAATTAGATTGTTCTATGGGATAAAGTAAGAGTTAATTATAAATTCGGGAGTTTCCCTTCGGGACTTCCCCTTCTGGTCTGGCTGGCGCCTCTCAATGTCAAGAGGATGATGCAACTTCTTTTAATATTACAAAATGGTGGATGACGCAATGTTCGCAGTTGTTACACTATGGTATTGAAGCCTACATCAATCATTATTTGTGGGAGATAGTGCAGCATAGGAGTAAATAATGACGATAATTTAACAAACATAACAATTTAATAGAAATAAAAAGATACGTAGAAGGATATAGCAGTTAGCATTATTGACATGTCTCGTGAGAGCTGCCTTCTCGCAGTGGTCTCCGGAATGCATGTGTCCAAGAATTAGATTGTTCTATGATATAAAGTAAGAGTTAATTATAAATTCGGGAGTTTCCCTTCGGGACTTCCCCTTCTGGTCTGGCTGGCGCCTCTCAATGTCAAGAGGATGATGCAACTTCCTTTAATATTACAAGATGGTGGATGACGTAATGTTCGCAGTTATTACACTATGGTATTGAAACCTACATCAATCGGCGATCCTGACATCAAAATGTCCTCATTTTCATCAGAATAGCTACCAGACACTGTTACCTGAAAAAAAGAAAAAGAACGAGAAAGCAAAGTATAAAAATATAAAAAGCAATTTTTTAATTAACTGGCCACGGTTTCATGTGGTCAGCTGAAGATGAAGTATTGTTCGGTCCATCGTGATTCCCGACTTTTTGCACATCATATCTATCATTCTTCTTCACTTTTGTGATTTGGTATGGACCGAAGAACTTGGGTCTTAATTTGAGTCCAGATCCAAACTGAGTTCTCTGGATTGCAACTAAATCTCCTTTTCGATATTCGTTGGCCTTCTTTCTTCTTTTATTGTACTGCCTGCGGTTCTCTTCTTGGATCTTCAAAATATTCTTTTTGGCTTCTTCTCGAATGTTCACCGAAATTCTACGCTCGTGGAGGAGCGATTTATCAAAGTGCAGCAAAAGCAGCTGGAATCCACGAATTTTCAGGAGTCATACTGATCGAGAGGGGAGAAGTGCAGCAAAAATCAGCGACTGGAGAAAAGCAGCAGCAGAGACCTGAACTTTCCTAAATCAGCAATAACCGGATCTGTCGCGAAGGATAGAATTGATCCAGAAACTTCTGTCGCGAAGGACAGAATTGATCCAGAAACTTCTGTCGCGAAGGGCAGAATTGACCCAGAAACTTTCCGAAATTATTGGAATATCCTGTGCAAATCAGCAAGGCAGTCAACTTTTCCGTGGAAGTGCAGTGTGAAATCCTTGGATACGAAAGGGATACGAATCTGGTTTGAATCAACGAATCGAAAAACATTGGATTACCATTGGACACTGAGAGTCTCTTCAATCAAGGTAGGAAATTTTCAATTTTAAAAATGTATAAAAATTCAAAGAAAGAAGACCTAGTAAAAGTATTAGAGGAAATAGGAGGCATCGCAGACAGCAGCGATAATATCGTTAAAATAAAAGAAAAAATTGAATGTTCCGAAATATTTAAGAATGATTCTGAATTTGTCAAAAATTTGATAGCTAACGCCGTAGAAGAAAGAGTACAAATAGCTGACAGGGAACTTAAACAAAGCGAAATTCAAGTTGAGTTAGAAAAACTAAAATTAGAAAGACTCGAGAAAGAAATGCTTTTATTAGAGGCGAAAATCAAAGCATTCGAAATCGACCCTCCCAAAACAATAAATGATACACCTGAAACAAACATAGAGAATCTAATTCATAGCATTAAAACTCTATCTCTTCCAGTTCCATCGAAACCTGAAAACTTTAATCAATTTTTTTCATCGTTGGAAAGAGCTTTTTGTACGAAAAACATAAATGAGGGGCTTAAAGCCGAAATCTTAATTAACATGCTAGGTGAAAAAGCAAACAGCATCTTGTTATACATTGAAGATGAGGATTTAAAAAACTATGAAAAATTAAAAGCTTTAATATTGCGCGACTTTCAACAAACTCCCCAAGAATGTTTGAATAACTTTAAAAATGCCTCAAAATTTAAAGAAGAAACATATATTCAATTTGCTACTCGCCTAAATTCACATTTCGAGTATTATTGCAAATTACGTAAAGTTGAAACATTTAAATCATTATGCAACTTAATCATATCCGATAAAATAATTGAGACATTAAATAAAGAGATGGCCAGTCATATTTTAATCCGTCAGGGAGAAAATTGGTTTAATCCCGGCCGAGCTCCCATTATTTGTGGGAGATAGTGCAGCATAGGAGTAAATAATGACGATAATTTAACAAACATAACAATTTAATAGAAATAAAAGGTTAGAACGATATAACAGTGACATGGGGAGAGCTGCCTTCTCGCAGTGGTCTCCGGAATGCATGTGACTAAGAATTAGATTGTTCTATGGGATAAAGTAAGAGTTAATTATAAATTCGGGAGTTTCCCTTCGGGACTTCCCCTTCTGGTCTGGCTGGCGCCTCTCAATGTCAAGAGGATGATGCAACTTCTTTTAATATTACAAAATGGTGGATGACGCAATGTTCGCAGTTGTTACACTATGGTATTGAAGCCTACATATATATATATATATATATATATATATATATATATATATATATATATATATATATATATATATATATATATATATATATATATATATATATATATATATATATATATATATATATATATATATATATAGGGGAGTGTGGGGTACCCCCCCCCCAATGTCAATTTCATATGTATAGACTATTTTTTCAAGTCAATGGGCCATCGGACAATAATTGTTATATTAAAAATAGTTTATTTTCAAAGTTTCAAGTATTTATGCAGCTGGTAGCATGGCAAACAATAGTTTTTAAAATATGTTGAATACAGTAGTCATGAAGTTAAGAAAAATTGGTTGAATGTTTGGATTAAACTTCATTTTAATACTAAAAAAATAATTTTTTCTGTACATACAGCATTAAAGTATGTAGTCTTAAGTTTAATTTGCACAAAGAAAGAAGTTTATATGTGAAAAATTGTTCGAGTAATTACAAATTTACAAAAAAATTGGATTTCGGGTTGCCCCGCTCACATGAATGTCGGGTATCACCATCCAATTTTATATCGTCGATAAATGTAAATTATTATTTTATTGCTTCAAGTTTGAATGTTATATGCATTTTTAACAACAAATATTGTTGTTATTAAGTGATTGTTATTAAAGATAGAATTCACTAAAAGTATATAAATATATAATAAATAAAATAATTTTGTGATAAAAATGATAAATAAGGTGTATCTATTGTCAATACATTGGTCATTTTCACTTACACCTGAAAAAACAGTCAAAAATCATAATTTTGGTAACTGGGCGGGGCTACCATATTTTGAAAAGAGCTGAAAAACATGTTTTTTTAAAGTTCTATTATTTTAAGTTAAACTATTCTTTTTTTGGTTTCTTCTTTTTGCATTATTTAATTAGATGATAAAACAATAGAAACATACAAAAATATTGATTATTACTCAATATTATACAGAAATATAAGCAATACTCCTTAAGTGGGCGGGGCTACCCGATTCTCCCCTATATATATATATATATATATATATATATATATAATTTGTGTAGCATTTTAAATTTAGGAAATCTTTATGCTAAGAAATAAAGAGAAACCACAACAAAAATAAATGTCTAAAAAATATATTAGCTAGAATCAAAAGAAAAATAATGTCTGCAAAAGTGGGGTTCGATCCCACACCCACATTCGAGGACCAAAACACTCACTACTCTGATAACAGAGCAGGGAACGAACCTTGAGTCTGAACGGTTCGGCCATCCTGCCTTTGTCACGGTTCTGATAGTTTACGCCATTAAAAAATTTTATACCGATATTCTTAGTTTATGAGAAGTTGTAAACTTTTGGCACAGAATTTTTATTTAACTTTTATTTAATTTTTAAGGCTATATAAACATTTTACTTCATAATTTTTTTTCATAACTCTTTCATAAATGCTATTAAATTGTTACATAAAGTTTTTCTCATAATCCATTTAAAAATATATTCAGGCAATGTTTTAAATTATTTAAAATCAGGAAATGATTTTGAAGCCAGGAAAAGGTTTTGACTTTGATTTTCAATGTGATGTGACTATCGGAAATGTTGATTTTCAGATCATTGAATATGCTTTTTGTTAAACCAATCTTATATATATTTATATAAAAAATAAAATTTTTACTTATATGAATCTTAGAAATTTTGCTATATGATCTAGTATACTACTACTGATTTACTGATCTGATTTTTACTATATGATCTTAGATATTTAAAAAATACATAGTTTTTTTTAAATAAATTAAATAATAAAATTAATAAATCTAATAAAACTAATAATTTTTTTAATAATTTAAAAAATAAAGCATCTAATAATTTGCAAAAATTTTTTAAAAATTTATTTGCAAAAATTGTTTCTATTTAAATTCTTTTTACCTCAGTTTTTTTTATTTTCTTTTTAAATTCTTCAGACAGTTTTTTTCTTCTTCCCATTTTTCTTTTTCTATAGTTAAATTTTTTTAAACTTTATATAATGCTTTTTCAATATCTATTTTTATCAGGGTTTCGCTATATTTTTTAAACAAGTTTTTTTTATATCAATATCACACATATTTCAATATCAATAAATACATATCAATTTTATCAATTTCTTATTAACTTATATTACTATTTTCGTATTAATATTTATACTCAATAAATATGAGTTTTTATAAGCTCTCATTTATTTATATTAGTATATTTATAAAAAATTATAATATAAATAAATATATGTCTTTGAATATATTTTTAACGTAAAGAAATATAAGTTTAATCAAACCTTTATTCATTTATTTTAAAAAACTGCATAACTTGTTGAAGTTTTTAAGATCTACAAAGAACAATTGTAACGTTTCTCAAAACTTATCTAAAGTTAAAAATGTCATTCTAATTTCTTTTTAAAGTAAATTATTTGTGACAGAAGTATGTCAGGATGGCCGAGCGGTCTAAGGCGCCAGACTCAAGGTTCGTTCCTTGCTCTGTTATCAGAGTAGTGAGTGTTCTGGTCCACGAATGTGCGTGGGTTCGAATCCCACTTCTGACAGTCTTTATTTTTCTACTAATTCTACTTAATATTTTTTCAACATATATTTTTACTAAGGTTTCCCTTCATTTCTTTGTAAAACATTTTCCAAATTTAAAATGCCCCTCACCGTCTGCGGAAACTTCGTTTTAGAATTATGAATTAGATATTAAAAATATTTTTCTATTTGAATATTTTTCAAATATTACTTCAAAGTTTTAAATTTTTGACAAAAAATTTGATTTTGGTGGACAATAAATTTCTTTATTTTTTTATATTTATTTATCTTTAATTTTTTGGATTTTTTTTCTTTCTTTCTTTTTTTTTTGAAACTGTAAAGATGAAATAATTTTTTTATAAATTAAGAACAAGGGAATATTTTTGTCTTAAAAGAATTAGAGAATTTGTTATTCGCGGAAAAGATATTTGTAATTACCTGAACATTAAAAAGGCTGTATTTCATTTCATTAAATTTGTTTTTTTTGAGTTCGATTTTTTTTTCTTTAAAAGAAGATAATATTTCTTTTATTCATACTATTAAATTGTTATACGAAGTTTTCCCCACGTAAAAATATGCCCCATGTAAAAATAAATAGAAATATTATTTTGTATTAAACATGATTTCTTAAAACTATTTTTATGATTTTCAATTTGAATACTTTATAAATTTATTATATAGATCATTTAAAAAATGAAAAGTTTCTAATTTACTTTTAGAAAGCTTCTAACTCCTGAAATATTCACAATGCATTCGTCTGATTCTTTTCACATTCTTTTGTTAAAAGAGAAGATTTTGATAGAATTGTAAAATTGGGCTAACTCTTGCTGTGCGAAAATGAATTGTATTTGAACCAGCAGTGGAATTCTATCGAAGATGAAAAGAAAAGTAAGTATTTAGCTAAATATCATTACAGATTTAACAAATATAAAAAGTGTCTAGTTATTGTAAAATGTAATCCATCTATCAACCTGAGCTGTTTCAGACAATCTTCAAAGTGAGTCTCAAGTGTTGCAAGCGCACAATCGAATTCTAAATTTTTGATTTCATTTTATTTTATAATCGGCATTGAAAAGCCGTCCCAATTCTGAGTTTACGACTATCTAAGTTCAACGCGGTATATTCGTAATTTCGAACCCAATCCAGAAAAAGAACGAAAATACTGGACCAAGTATTGGGACAAACTAGCCACTGTGGAAGACTTTTTGAGTCATTTGCGCTTGCCCTACATGCAGAGGAAAACCAGGAAATATTCCCACGGTTAGCCCGACGGCAAGAGTATTCTAAAGCATGATCCGTCAACCTCTGAGGATATTTTACTGATCTGATGATATTTTACCGTGAACTGTGATCGGTGTGAGCCAGGAACAGAATTCTACCTTTGGGATTCGTACCCGGGTCATCTTATAGGGAGGCGACCACTCTATCCCCTGAGCCACTGTGGCTCTAAATTTCTTGTTTGATATAATTCAGAGAGTACTGATACAAAATTCGTGGGAGTTAAGTTGCAAATTGGAAACGTCTATCCTAGCAATTTGGCTTCTCTACAGGCTTATCTTTTTTGTGTTTAGGTAAACACACAGGATTGTGTTTAGGTAAACTCCCACGGTTTAGGTAAACTCAGAGGTCTTAAATTATTCGCCTTATATTTAATTTTTTTTACTTCGTTTATGTAAACGAGTTTAAAGCACCAGTTGATGACGTTACTTTAAGTATGCAATATGCTGTATGAAGATTTCGGATCTTACACCTTTAAATTTTTATATGCAATCAATTTTTGTATTTTGACCTACTTGATTGTTGACCCACAGGAATAAAAAAGAGTTATTAAAATCAATTAAGCAAAAATTATGTCCAAGGAAATGTCAAATATATTTATATACGTATGAAAAATAACAAGACTTCAACTTAAGCGGTTGGATGAATTTAGTATGTGTTAGTAATTTAAACTATTTGATGACAATTAACTTCAATAAAATTAAAGAATATTTTTAAATTTAAGTTGAGGAATTGTGCAATTGCCTAAATATATCAGAAAATTTCATTAAAAAAGTGGACAACAAAAGCATTTTGAATTGATCCAAAATCATCTTTAATGAACAATTTTATCCTCAAAAATCTTCTACTTGCTTTCTTTATAGAAGTTTCGATCCTTACATTTGCAACTGTTTATTTCATCAGATTCTTTTTATGTCTTAGAGGTAATATCTGATTTTAATCCTATCATTTTCCATCAGCATGACAGAATAGTACAGGCCAGAGCCGTCCCTACTAGTCGTTTTCATCTGGACGATCCAGACACTAGATTAATCTATCTACGGATGTCCATGGTTTTTTAAGATCTTTTGTCACAGAATCAATCCATCTGGCGTTAGGTCTTCCCCTTTTCCAGCTGTCAGTTAACTTTCCAAAAGTCAACTTCTTAACTGGGACACTATCATCCCTTCTGTAGATGCGGTCCAGCTATATTATTCTAGAGGATTTAATATCTGAAATTATGTTTTGTTGCTTAAATTTTCTATATAACTCATAATTGTATTGAATCCGCCAAACACTGTTTTCTTTAACAGCTCCAGAGATTACTGTGATATATTTCTTTCAAATATTAGTCGTTTATTTTCCCCAATCTTATTAAAAGGCCAGCATTCGTTGCCGTAAAGTTTAATTAGAGTATTACATAAATTAATTTTTATAAATTAATTAATTCTGAACTGCTTTTACATTTCCCACTGTGTAGTATTTAGACTTTGTGTAGTATCTAATAATAAAAAAACGCATTTTAGCACTTTTAAAATTTTTGAAACTCATGAAAATTTGTTTTTCTCTTTTAAAGTCTTAAACTTGAGTTAATTATTGGAGCATGTTTCATTAAAAAAAGTGAAAAAAAATTATTTTGAATAATTTAGCAGCTTAATAACAATATTAACTAATGGATATTTTTAGTTCTTAAAGGTATGTGTTTCGAGACGCTTCGCTACAAATGCCACAGCAAAGGTTTCAACGGAAGTCAGAAGTTTTGAAGAAATACCTGGACCTGTGCCTTTGCCTCTAGTAGGAACGATGTTGAATTATTTGCCTTTTTTTGGTAAGACAACCCTTATTTTATCTTTAATATCTGCGTGTGCACTGCATTATTTCAACACCCCCTAGAAGAGTATTTACTTTTATAAAGCATTACCTTTCGTCACTCTTTATTTTAGTTCTCACTTTTTTTTTCCTTTAAGAATTAAGATTGAGCATTTATTTCTTAATTGAGAATATTTGATACTGAGATGAAGAATGTCCTTCTCTAATGTGTGCTGTCTCTTCGTGAATTTGACAAGAACTTACACGCAGATCTTTTTTTTTCTTTTTTTCAAAATTTTTTTTAAATTTTTTATAACCGTTGTTGAACAGCCGACCCAATTTTTAGTTTACGTATACTAATGTTCAGCGCCGTAACCTTGCAATTTTAAACCGATCCAGACGACAAGGAAACTCCTGGATCAGTACCCCCAGAGATATTGATTTGTTATGGGAACATGGAGGACTTAGCGACTCGACAGATTTAACGTGTTTCAGTCATCATTTACTACACGGGGAGTCTTCATTCGGCGGAGATCGAACCCACGACCTTTTGGACATGGGCCCAGTGCCCTACTAATCTGGCTATCCCGGCCATTATAAGCCGATTTTGTGATGAGCATTCTAACGTGCATATGTAAGTGTTACAATAAATGGATATTTTCTGGTCATGAGGGATAAAGGATAATCTTTTTCAGCTTTTTATATTTGGTCTCAATCCTTTCCTTTCAATTTCCATTTCTTAATTGAGAATTTTCGTTATTAAAATTAAGAAGATTATTTCATTCCTTGATATGTGTTGGGTTCCTTTTTTGTTGGAAGTTCGGAATTTTTTGTAGGGAGTCGGAATTCATGGTAGGCCTACTTCTATAGCCAACCCTTTCGGACATTTAAATTCTTTCAACAGCATTCAATTCTATGGAATTTTCTCATTGTTCACTATATTATTTACCAATAAAAAATTCCTTTTGATTTTTCTTTCTTTTCTATAGGTCAGTATAATTTTTGGAAGCTACATCGAACTTATGCCAAGATGCACCAACAATACGGAGATGTTGTTAAGGAAGTTATAACGAAGAAACGTATTATTGTCCATGTTTTTAATCCAGAATATATGTCACATGTTTACGTCAATGAAGGGAAATATCCAAATAGATTGAGTCACACGGCATTGGCAAAATATCGACTTGAAAGACCAAATTTTTACAGTGGACCCGGATTATTTCCGAGGTAAGGAAATTAATTGAATAATACTCAATTATACGCAAATAGTTGAAAACTTTAAATGAATAAATTTTAAATACATTTAATTAAAGGGAAATGGAATACTTGGACTGCTATAACTTGTTAGCATTCATTAAGATTTCATTACTAATTATAAAAGTAACTCATTTTGGAAAAAAAAAACTGCGCTTATTTTTGGTATAAATTACCTTCTAAATTACAATAAGAGTGATACTTACTATAACATAGACCTTTACGTAGACCAACCCTTAAGTTCAGAACTAGGACGTTAATTTCTTTGTTAATAATCTTGTTCAGAAGCCCTCTGAAACATTAGCCCATTGAGGAGAGACAATAGAGATATTTATCTACGAAAGATTTTTCTTTTTCTTTATTGCTTGTTTGTAGCTTAGACACCTTTTTTGTTTATTATTTTTCGATCAACAAACTGACAACTTTCGATCAAAACAACAACAACAACAATAATAATAATAATAATATAAGTTGGTATATAAAATAAAATAACAAAGGAGCCTGAGATTAATGATAAAAAAAACTAATACTGTATGGGACATAATGGCAATTTTCTGAAAAAAAAGAAAAGAAAAGAGACGAGGTGATTTTTGTATTAAAAAATGAGCTCAATTAAAGATATTTAAACAATATCAGTAAATCATAATTTTAAATTGTCAGTTGCTTATAAAAACCTGATGATGAAAATATTCTCAAGATATTTCTGAATGTTTAAAAAGAAAATTCTGTTATGTATGTTTCCTAATAGATCGAGAATGGGAGCGTCGATTTGGATCATGCTTTTCTATACAGTTTGCAAACAGTCACCTCTTTCCGGTGTCACGTAGTTAAAACGCAATGAAATTTCATTGTTGAAACTCGTTGCTACAGATAAAACTTTCCTTAATATCTTTTGAATAGCCTATCTATTGGGGCTCTTTTTTGTTACAAATTGCTAATATCTTTTTCAATCATTTTGCGATATTTTTTATCTCTTTACTTTGCGATACGCAATTTGTAAGCCTTTTCTTTTTAATTTGAAAAATAAATAAATAAAAAATAACTGTGATATCTCTTAAAGCCCCTCATAAGCTAAAAATGTCAGTATAAATTTTTTTATGGAGAAAATTATTAATCCTGTTAGTAAGTCAGGATGGCCGAGCGGTCTAAGGCGCCAGACTCAAGGTTCGTTCCTTGCTCTGTTATCAGAGTGAATGAGTGTTCTGGTCCACGAATGTGGGCGTGGGTTCGAATCCCACTTCTGACAGGCTTTTTTCTTTCTTCACATTTTTCTTTTTCCGTAGATTAAATTTTTCTTATTTTTAAACGCTATAAAATGCTTTTTCAACATCTATTTTTATTAGGGTTTCGCTGTACTTCTCAGAATAAAATTTTAATATAAATAATTATATATTTTTGAATAGACTTTTAATCTTAATAAACATAAGTTTTAATAATCTTTTATTTATTTATATTGATATATTTATATAAAAATTCAATATAAATATGAATATATCTTTAATGTAAAGAAATATAAGTTTTATCAAAGTTATATTTATATATTTCAAAAAATACATAATTTATTGAAGTTTTGAAAAACAAATTTTTTTTGAACTCTATATAATGCTTTTTCAACATCTATTTTTATTAGGGTTTCACTGTACTTCTTAGAATAAAATTTTTATGTAAATAAATATATATTTTTGAATAAATTTTTAATCTCAATAAATTTAAGTTTTAATAATCTTTTATTTATTTATATTAATATATTCATATAAAATTGGAATAAAAATATGAAATATTTTTAAAGTTTTGAAATATAAATTTTATCTAACTTATATTTATTCATTTTAAAAAATACCTAATTGATTGAAGTTTCGAAAATTACAAAGAACAATTGTAAAATTTTTTGAAGCATTGTAAAATTTTTTGAAGCATCTAAAAATGTCATTATAAATTTTTTATTAAAGTAAATTATCCGTCCTGAAAGCAAGTCAGGATGGCCGAGCGGTCTAAGGCGCCAGACTCAAGGTTCGTTCCTTGCTCTGTTATCAGAGTAGTGAGAGTTCTGGTCCACGAATGTGGGCGTGGGTTCGAATCCCACTTCTGACAGTATTTTTTCCCTTCCCAACTTTTATTTTTCTGTTGTTCAATTTTTCTTAACTTTATATGATACTTTTCCAGCATTTTTTAATATTAAGGTTTCGCTTTATTTCATCGAAAAAAAAATTTCTAAAATTTAAAATGTTCCCAGCGAAAATTTCTCTTTAGAATGAGTACGAAATGAAAAATATTTTCCCATTTAGATATTGTTTAAATATTTTACGATCACTTCAAAGTTTGAAATTTTCGACGAAAAATTAGATTTTGTGGAACAATAAATTTCATTTCTTCTCTTCACCGCTTTCGACCTGATATACATATATTAAAATTTTTTTAAATTTTATTTTTGGTTACATATATATATGTATTTTTATATAATTTTTGGATAAACAATTTTACAATTGTATATTTAAACATTAATATTGTGGGGCTCATACCACAAAATTCTTCATTTGGTGACTTCACCTATAAAACTCTCGTTGATACGAATAAAAATTTTTTAAATTAATTTTTTTTAATTATAAAATTACAAAATAAAAATTAAAAAATATTCCAAGTTATTTCTTAGGTATAAGTCGAGAAAAAAAATTACGCAAGCCTTTTTTATTGATTTATTTATTTTTTTAAAATTTTTTTTATTTTTATTATATTTTTTATTTTTTTTTAATTATTGTACATTCCTTCTTGCTGAAAGATAACATTCAAAACTTCACGCTAAATAATTTGTCCGGGGCCTTAAATAATTAAGCGAAGGCTCTACCACTGAGCAGTAACACTTAAGTGTGAGATTCGAACTTTAATTTCACTGCTCAAAATTTTATTTAAAAGCCAAGTTTCTAATATTCCAAGAGTGCTAGATATAATGAGTGCAAGTTCCAAGTTTCTAATAATTCTCCAATATTTTGTAATTTAAGTGATTTTTTACTATTAGTGATTGTTTTTGTACTTTTGCGATCATCATTAATTGTATAGTTTTCATATTTGTTTAGCTAAATTTATTTAATTGAATTATAGTAACGATTTAGGCTATTGATTGTAGTAAAGATTTAGGCCATTTTTCCAAATTCCACTTTCCGAAGTCAATTTTTTAATTAAGTGCCTTCAATTTTCAGTAATTCAAGCTATTTTTTTTCAAAATTTATTTTCGTACCTTTTGTAATTATCATTTATTTAATAGTTTATTTATTTTTTTAGTTAGTTTTATTTTCATTTAATTCTAGAAACGGAGAAGAATGGCAAAATATAGCCGTAGTTTCCAAATTTCATTTTCCAAAGCTAATTTTCTAATTTAAGTGTCTCCAATTATTTGTAATTTAAGAGATTTTTAAAAATTTGTTTTCGTACTTTTACAATAATCTTTTATTCTATAGTTTACTTATTTGTTTCATTAATTTTATTTTACGGATTTAGTTTTTTTTAATTATACTAAAGGCGAAAAAATTGCAAAGATTTAGGTATCATCTCCAAATATCATTTACTAAAGTCACTTTTCTAATTTATGTGTCACCAATTTTCTGTAATTTAGGTGACTTTTAAAAATTTGTTTTCGTACTTTTGTAATAATCATTAATTCAATAGTTTTCATGCTTACTTAGTTAATTTTATTTATTTATTTTTTTTTTGAATTATACTAAAAAAAAAGAATGGCAAAAATTAAGGCATCTTTTCCAAATTCCATTTTCCATAGCCAATTTTTTAAGAGCCCCCAATTTTCTGTAATTTAATTTATTTTTCAAAATTTATTTCGTTCTTTTACTATAGTCTCTAATTCTTCTTTGTTTAGTTAATTATCATTATTTTTTGAATTATAGTAACGGAGAAGAGTGGCAAAGATTTAGGGATCTTTTCCAAATTCCATTGTTTCATCCTTCTATCGTGAAGCATTCTTCTAAAGCTCTTGAAGAAGTTGTGGATGATCTCGTAGCGGCAATATCAAACAGTTTAGATAAAAATGAAGAAACTGACTTATTGCCTCTATTATACAGATTAGGACTCGAATGTAAGTGAAAGTTTTGTATTAGTTATAGATAAAATCTTACTCTCGAATTGTGGAATGTGGATTGCAATTAGAACAAACGCTTTAAGGTAAATAAAATTTTGGTGAAAAATTATGAAATAATAGAAAATGCTCATTTTTTAAAAAATTTTTCTTGGGTAAATTTTCTAAATCTGAAATTTTTCTGTGATTATTGTAGAGTGCATAATTTGTGTCGACGCTACAAGGTAAATTTATTTACAGGATTCTGTCTGCTTGAATTGCGAATAAGAAAGACAGATAACATATTTAAGACGAGCACGTATAAATGATATTTTCATACTTTCCCCTTGCTTACAAAAATGTTTAAGATAGTTCGCATTAAAAAGACCTAAGTTTCTGTAGGTTTTTTTTAAAGTGTTATATGAACCTCTCAAAAACAATTTTTACCAAAAGTCCAATTGGGCAAGATTTTAGAAACTTAATAAGGTGTAAGGTAGGTATAGTTTTAATTAGGTGATCAGAATTTTATTTAAAAGTATTTAAAATGTATCTTTGATGTTTTGCGGCAATTTGTAATGTAAAGTGCGCAAGAAAATAAATTGATCACTCTGAATAACTTTTGATCGAAAGATCGGATCTCCACGTTCTAGGATTCAATCTTAATGGTTTGAGGCGGTGACATTATGTATGTTAATTAATTAGTGCAGACAATATTTTAAGACAAAAAAAAAATCAGGCACAAAAACGTGCTTTCCCTGAATAAACATAATTTCCCCCCCGTCAGATTCGGATCTAAAATATAGGGATGGCTGCAGCCTGAAAAATATGGTTTCAATAGTTTAGTCAGAAGTAGCGGTTCAAAGTTTGGACTTCCTTATATTAATTTTTCTTTTTTGCTTATTTAACTCTATCCAGAGAATTTTTTAAGCGAATTGAAACATTTTTGCACACAGCTATATAATTCGTTTATTCAAAGATGATTTCATGCAAAAAACAATTTAGTAAATATTTATCATTTCTTATTATTTTATTTATAAGTAGTCGAAAATTTTTTGAATTGTAAGGTAATTTTACATTAAAAATAAAATTTCTTACTTTCAATAAAATTTCTTACATCATTATAAAGAATGTGATTTTAGATGGCAAAACACAGGGTTTGAGCGAAATCCGTCGAATACTTCCCGAAAAATCGAAATTTAAACAGCTGACACTTTAAAATTTTAATTTCTCAGGAACTATTCGAGCGATTTCGCCCAAACTTTGTTTTGTGAACGGTTTTTGCGTCTGACTTCGTGACTTAAAATATCGTCTGCACTTATTAATTGGTATGTTTGATTTCACTCCCTCGGACCATTAATATTGGTTCTTGCAATGCGAAGATCCAATCATTAGATCAAAAGTTATTCCCGTTTTTTTTTTTTTTTTTTTTTTTTTTGCGCTTTGCACTTGACATTTTCCCGAAAACATTTGTTCTAATTATGGAGTAAATAAAATAAGCGAATTCGACTGAGACTTATTTTTAATCCGTGTATAGATAAGTTTATTTATCCTTCCTGATGTAGTGTGCTCTGTTTGGAAACACTTATTTCAAAAATTCGATACGGTCGCAGTTCCTAACGTGACACCTGACTAAAATTTTGTACCGAAATTCGCTGTGTGCTTGGAAGTGTTAATTCATTTTCAGTAAAGAGCAGACTATCAGTAACTATTCCCATGTGTGAATAACAGCATGTATCTCGAAAACTGTCTAGTTGAAGAAATCAGCAGTTTTACCTATCTTGGATTAATTATAAATAAGAGAGGAAGTTCTAATCAAGATATCGCTAGCAAACGAAATGAAGCTCGCACTGCTTTCGCTGTTCTAAATAAATTTTGGGGCGTGCAGAACGATATTAAATGAAACAAGAACAAGAATATTCAACTCCAATATTTTTTTTAAAAACTTTTATACGGATCAGAAACCTGGTACAACTTGAAAACAAATACAAATAAGTTATAGATTGTTATCAACAAATGTAACAGAATATAAAATGGGTTCTTAATATAATATTAATGGTTTCAGAATTAATTCTTAATATAAAATGGTTCCACAAAATAACTAACAATGAATTATTCAAAATCAGTGAACAGAAACCAATAAATTAGAAGTCAGAGAACTCGAATGGCGTTGGACTGGACACCTCAAGGTAAACGAAAGAGGGGTAGGCCTAAAATGACCTGATGCAGAGCGTTTATGAATGAATTAAAGGCAGTGAACAAAACATGGAAAGAAATAAAGTGCTTGGCCACCTGCAGGGTGAGATGGAGTGTGACGACAAAGGCCCTATATGCAAGAAAAAAGAAGAGAGAGACACAACTGTCTCTTGCACAACAATATTAAAATAGTTTTTTTTTTAAGACTAAGTTATTCTCTTTTTTAATTTAATGTCATTTTATAAATATATGTATCGATTTTTAGCTTTCAATTAAACCTTTTTTTTAATCGCAAAATATTACCTAAAATTATTTATTTAAAATGATTGATCACGTGTCCCCTTCACAACTACTTATCGGGTTTTATAATATTGGAATGCCTCTTTCTCTAAGTTCTTAATGGAACTCAGCCGAAGCCGAGTTTCTCGAAGGATAATTGCTCATGTGTTCATGATAATTGCTTTTCTGTGATTCTCTATGCCTCATGGTCAACAGCAGATTTCCACGTACCGTTTTAGTAGAAATGGTAGCATATGATTACCATGAATTTTAACATTGAATAACTCCGGAGTGTTGAGATTGTTCGGTATTAACTTTCATTTGAAAATTGAAATTCTGAGATCTAAAAATTTCCAGTTTAGAAACTTTTATGTGGAGTTTCTAAAATATAGCAGTGTTTATAAAATCTTAGAAATACAATCTATTATACCACTAAATATTGCTCAACTTTTTTCAAGAACCGCATAAACTGTAATATTTTTTGTAGGTGGTAACAGTAGGGCAGAAGCAATAATAACAACAAACAACGGAAAAAAACGAGCAAATGGCAAACAACGATAAACAATAGCAGACAACAACAAACAATAAACAAACAACATTATAGGCGGATCGAATTCAATTTTTTTGAATGGTCTCTTAGGTAAATTCCATTCTATATCAAGATAATTAAAAGCTAGCTTTACCCAGGATGGCATGTAAATAAAGCAAATAGTAGTAAGGGTAACATGTCTGTTTCTCAAATGTTTTCTTTATAGTTCAAAGGGATATTTCAATTTTTAGGTATCGGATATATAACTTTGAACAAACGCCTAGGCTGCTTGTCTTTGAAAGGGAATGCCGAGGCAGATGCACTAGTAAAGGCTGCAGAGGCTACTCACATGGCCGTGTACCTCACTGAAAATGTGCCATTCAATCAGAAGAAAAATTACAAGAAACTGGAAGCAGCTCAAGATATTTTGTCTGAGTATGATAATTTTATTTTATGTTTCATTTAACAATTATTATTTCCTATCCAATTCTGAGTTCACAACAAGCAATGTAGTTTTGTAATTTTGAACTTAATTCAAAAGTCAAGGGAACTCCCGGATCAAGCATTGGGACAAACTAGCCTTTGTGGAGGACTTTCAGATGGAACTAACCCGCTTTTGCGTTACATAGAGCAGAAAACTACAAAAACTTTAACTGGTTAGCCGACAAGGGGACTCTAACCCGTGATCCGTCTTCTACTGAGGATATTTTACGGCAGCACTGTAGTCGGTGCAAGCCGGATGCGGAATTCGTATCGACCAGCCATCTCTGAGATATGAATCCGGATCATCTCAATGGGAGACGAGCGCTTTATCCCCTGAGCCACCACTGCTGAGGTATGATAATTAGGATGATATTGGTATGTAAGTGATTCAAAAAGTATAGTCTATGAATTGAATACCTTATCTTCAAGCTCCTTAGGAGGTTGTAATATAGCCAGGGTAAGGGTCTATGGGGTCTCTTCCGAAATGAATTAAAATAAAATAAAAATCAAGAAATAATAATTTTGTATCTATTTTATTTACTTATTTTGATTTATTATAAAAAATTGGCTTCTTCAAAATTGAACTTGTTAATTAAATTAAAACTAGAACGGGTTTCTCAATTCTTTCCAAACATTTTATCCTTCCTGCTATCTATGAAAATCTTGAACTTGTGATTATTAATAATAGATAGATTTCGAAAAGCATTACGTTTTCCTCTAACTCTATAGTTAATACTATTTCAGCTCCACAGTGCATGCGTGAAAATTTATCCATAGTATTACTAAGAGGTAGAAAATTACGTTAGCGTTACGATTAATGTAAGACAAACGCTGTGCAAAAGCTCTTTAATTACAATAAAAGACTTCAATGTTGATTAAAAATGTTAGCTTTTTATAAAATGCTAAAAATCAGCTTATTATTGTGGATAAATGGGTTTCTAAATAGAATAATAGAAATTCAAAATAGGTATGATTCTCAGCTTTTATTTTTCAGTACTGCTTATTTTTTACTAAAATTTATAAAGATTTGAAATGGTAGAGTGAGGACTACTAACTCAGTTTACATGAAATGATCCTTGTACTATTGATTTTAATATGTAATCTGAAACTAAACTGTTTGTTTCTGTTGTTTATCGGTAGAAAATTCGCATAAGCCTTAAAAAAAGAAAGAAAACGCATTAGAAGCAATTTAGAGATTTTTAATATTCTTACCAGCAACAATAATTTTAAAACGCAATTTTTTTTCAATGAAAAAAATTTGAGTCATTTTTAATCAGTTATAAAGTGGATAATTTTAAAAAGAAAAATTAAAACGACGTATCTTGTAGTCCATTAAAGATCAGGTGCTAGTTTTAGTTACAAAATATTTTAAAACAATCATTTAAAAAACCTACTGCATAATTTTTTCAACTGACTGACGTTTTGAAAAAAATTATGAATTAAAAAATTATAACTGTGAAAAAGAGCTTCTAAAAATTGAACAAAAATGCGTCAAAATAGCTCCGAAACAAATACAGTCAAATTTGAAAACCCTATGTACTTATGTTCGAATATAATGAGCTCAAAACAGCTTATAATCATTTTTTAAACTATGCCTACTCTTCTTTAACAACAAATTACTCGAACTGAGTACACGATGCGCTATTTTTGAGACTCTGCATTTTGCTCAATATTGGGTTTTCAAATTCGACTATATTTGTTTCAAATCTATTTTGGCGCCTTATTGCTCAATTTTGAGAAAGTCTTTTTTACATTGTTTAAAATATTTTGTAGTATTACAGTTTAATCTAAATATTTTATCAATATTTTCTTTTAGAATAGTAGGGAAATACTTCGATGAAGCCTTGAAATCAGCCGACAATTCATCCGAAAGCTGCATAGTACACAGATTAATGAGAGTACCAGGCGCTGAAAAGAGAGATGTATTTACCATGATTTTAGATATGTTCCTAGCCGGTATCGATACCGTAAGTAATCCACATTTTTTTAATATCTAACACACACTTTTAATATTTTAATTATATATATATATATATATATATATATATATATATATATATATATATATATATATATATATATATATATATATATATATATATATATATATATATATTATATATATATAAGCTTGTACTTTTTAATATGTATATACACTTGAGCCGTAGTGGCTTAGGGTATAGAGCGTTCAACTCCCAATGTGGTGATACAGGTTCGAATACCAGAGGTGGCTGGTTGGTATGAACGAGAGCTTCTCTTATGTCAATCTTAAAAGACACATTTATTAATTAAAAAAAAACAACAACTTGAGATTACCCAAATAGTTAAAGAAATTTAACCGTTAAAGAAGTTTTTATGAAAATGACTTAAAGTTTTTTTTTTATACAACCTACAACAGGGTTCCCACGAACGTTAAAAAGTGGTTGCAATAAAAAAAAAAGAATGTCGAACATTAAATACATTTGTCATCAACATATGTTATTTTTTAAATAAGGTCTGTATGAGAGCGTTTGCGGTAGCACATTGGTAAGCGGTTCGAATCCCATCGGTGGCTGGTTGATACGAATTCTGCACCGACCACAGTGCAGACGTAAAATATCGTCAGTAGCAGACAGATCATGGGTTAGAATCTCCTTGCCATCGTGCAATTTGTGAAAGGTTTAAATTTTTTTCCCTCTTCAAGTAACGTAAATGCGGGATAGTTTCATCAAAAAGTCCTCCAGGAAAGGCTGATTTGTCCCCTTGCTTGATCCAGGAGTTCTCTTTTTTGTTTTCTGGGTTGGTTACATAATTACAAGGCTACGGATGTGAACATTGATAGTCGTTAACATTGATAACGTTCGGGTCAGCTGTTCAATGTCGATTATAAAATAAAATACATATATACACTTTCTGACTTTTAAATCGATGGAAACAGAAACCATGAACGCAAAACCTGCCGTACTGTATTGCGATCATTGACTAAATTTTACAGTAGCATTATCCAAATGGTATTGAAGTAGCTTTAAACTTTACAGTAGTGTTATAGTAGTATATGAAAGCGGCTGGGTTAAGAAAAAAGAAATGAGTTTTTTTTGCATTATTTTATTTTGACCACCATTAAATCCTATCCTTACACAGAATATTTTTTAGAATGTTGATTTATACAGCTGTTTCAAAATGGTGGCTAGTCGAACCTTAGGGTTCCGTGGAAGGTCGCAGGAGTTCTGAGAGTTAGAATTTTTTTTTACCAGTTATGATTTTGGAAACCTGTAACTAAATTTGTATAAAACTAGCAATCTAATATTTATTAGAAGGCTACGAATTCTGGTGGAGAGGTGGGTTTAATATTTCAGCTATTTTTATGAAATTTCATTTAATTAAAATTCTTATGGGGAAAGAAAATTCAAAGCAATGTTATTTTTTCTGATAACAGTATATCGAAAGATTTATGGATATGCATTTATGAAAAATTGGATTAGTACATCGTATCGAATAAAAATAACCGACCTTAATGAAAAGAATCTTCCTCTGATAAAACTTCTCTTCGTTTATTTTTGTCGTTATCGTTTTCATTTTAACGGAAACCATATTTAAGTTCATTTATTTTTCAGTTTATACACACACTAAAATCAAATTAAGAAAGAACTAGACTAAATTCCGCCGTAGACCTGTGAATTCTTCTGACTATCATAAATTACAACCCAATTCTAAGACTAATCTTGATAAAACGATATGATAATAGAAAATTCACTCTCCTTTAATTCACTACATATTAACTACATATTGAAAATATGTATTTTAATAAATAACATTTAGATAAATAACTATTTTCAAGATAATTAATGTACTTTTTCTTAATTAATATGTTAACAATCGTTTTATTTACTTTATAACCGTCATTAAACAGCCTACCCAATTTTGGGTTTACGTCTGTGTTCAGTTCCATAGCCTTGTAATTTAAAACCCAATTCTGAAGACAAGGGAGTTTCTGGATCAAGTATTGCGAGAAATTCGCCTTCATTGTGGACATTTTGATGAATCTAACACGCATTTGCGTTACATAGAGAGGAAGACCGCGAAAGCCTCCCACGATTATCCTGATGGCAAGGGGACTCTAACCCAAACTTTCAGTTGAACTCACAATTCACCATGAGAAATGCTCAAAACTCTCTCATTCACAAACTCCAGTTGAATTGATCCCCTTAAAGAGAAACTCTAAAAACTCTTTTCTTTTCTTCTACAAGATTCAATTACCTTTTTTCCCCCCCAAGTATTTCCAAATTCCTATTTTACAGCCTCTTAGAGAGCGCTTCATACCATGCATGTAGCAACTCTGATCTTTTTATCTTTAAATGTTACTTAACCGTTATGTTTTTAATTATTGGCATCTATTGTAACTTTCTTCAAAAATTTGTTTTTCATTTACACTTTCTTCATTCGTTTTTTTTTTTTTTTTTTTTTTTTTTTTTTTTTTTTTTAAACTAATGTGATGCACTTATGTAATGTGAGCTAGACCTGTGGCCAGACGTGGACTATACGGTTAAGAGTTTTGCAAACCTAGGTACGTGTCCACGTCTGGTAGAAAAAAAAAAGGACTCTAACCCATGATTCGTCTACCACTGATTATATTTTTCGTCACCACTGTGGTCGGTGCAAGTCTGGTGCGGAATTTAAATCGACTAGTCATCGCTGGGTTATAAACCCGGTTCACCTCATTGGAAGACCGCAAAAACAAGGTCAATCATTTATGGTTCCACTCCCGAAAAAAATTGGGAACCACCGAATTAATAGCAATTTAATTTGCTCTATGAATGTTCATATAGCCTTAAAAAGAAATTTTCTTAGGGATAATGTTAACAAATTAAAGTGGTGAAGAGCAAATCGAGATCGTGGACTTCCCTATTGTGAAATGAATGGATTAAGTGGATTTGAAGATTTTTTAAAAAAAATATGTCATGAATGATTTATCTTCTCATAAACGATGATTATATAGCGTTGTTTCAAAAATGCTAAATTATTATCATGTCATACTGTGTCATAAGCGATGGTTATATAATTTTCTTAAAAATGATGAATGACAAGTTGTCATATGCTTCCATAAATAGTGGTCATTAAGATAATTGTCAAAAATTTTATTTTTGGCAATATTTATTTCAATAAAGGGATAAAAAGTTAAAAAATACATTTTTTAAGCTGATAAATATATAAATTAAAGTTTAAATGTTGCAGAATGAATCAGTAAAAAATTAAGATTCATCGTAATCTCAGCTAGAATTGTTTTTGGTTTGGAATAAAATCTATTGCTATCATAAGGATGAATTTCAGAAAAATATCGGATGTCCTTCAAATTTTTTTTTTTGTAATTCAAGTATTATTTATATGCTGATTAAGGTGTATAGAAAATGCGTTGTTTGATAACAAGATAACACTAGAGAACAGTTTTTTTCGAAAATAATATTTTTTTAGGAGTAAAAAAATTTTTTTTTTAAAATTTTGAACTCCTTATTGTTGATATGAAATTCTCCATTGTTCAAAAGACTAGAATTCATAATAGCGGGAATTGCTTGTTTCTTTTTAAATAGTATTTAACATATTCTTTTACAAAAATTCCGATGCCATTGAGTTAATTAAAAAATCATATGTTAGATTTCTTTATACTTTCGTCATTATTATTATTATTTTATAAAGATTTGATAAATTTGAAAAAAATATTTCAAATTAACTTGCAAAGTCATAATTGATTTTTTAAAGCGTAATATCATAAAGGTCTTAACAATTTACACATATTAAGGAAACTTTATCAAGACTACAAAACACAACTTGAATGAAAAGATGTGTTTGTTAGAAAGATAACGGGAATGTTCATTAACTTTTTGTGTATAGGTATATTTATTCTTTTAGTCTCCATAACAATTGTTTTTTTCTCCATAGACTTCATTTGCACTATCTTTTGGTTTGTATCACTTGGCTCGATGCAAGCGTGTTCAGGATACTTTACGAGAACAATTACGTGAAGTAATGCCTACCCTAGATACTCCATTTACAGGTGTTAAGAAACCAAATTACTTAAAAGCTGTGGTACAAGAAACTTTGAGGCAAGTGCAAACATCCCACATTATCAATTATTGCGTAAATCTTTATTTGATAAATTCATAAAAAAGTTTGTTCTTCTAGAAAATGCTGCATTAAACAAACGCAGTATTACGAAAAGTGGAAATACGTTTATTAATGCTGTATTTGTTGTAAATTCCAAGGAAACTTTGTATTGGGGACCGGAAAGTAACGTCGTTTCGGTGCATTTCATATTTGTTATCAAGATTTCAATAATAACCCTCGTTATCACCAACCTTTATTTGCCGGATAGTAAATGAATCGAAATGGATCGAAAAAAATGAATTGGTTTTTATGATTAAGGAATATTTAATGCGCCGAAACGACGTTACTTTCCAGTCTCCCTAATATATTAATTTTAGATGTTGCGAAATTAAATAGAAAATTATGAAAAGAATGTTGTACCAAAATCTAAATTAACATGGATTAAGTAGGAAGAAAAAATAATTAACAATTGTAAATCATGAGGGAGGAACGGTTGATCTCTATTTTTTTTTTTTTACAAAAATGACGATATCACCCCCATTTGTAGCATTTTGAGGATATCTAAGTTTCGATAAATAAATATCGTTGAAAATCGGTCATCTCCGAGAGTTATTACGCAGTAAAGATGAGGGATGCTGAGGGAAAATGGTTCTTGTCTGCTAGCAAATTAAATCCCCACCCTCAGAATCAGCTTTCATGATCTTTAATTGTATTAGCTAAAATATTAATAAAAATTTGCTAGTTACTTAATTAATAAAAACTAACTTAACACATTTCTTCCAAATATGTATTACGAACGAAAAACTGTTTTCCAGTTTCAGTTATAAAATAAAAAAAAAGTGAACATTATTAATCGAACGGTTGATTCCGCTGAAAAAATATAAAAGAAAAGAGTGCTTTAAAGTGATTTATGTCCAATTCATGTGGCTTTATATCTTTATAATGGAATTTTACAACCGTCCCTAAAAAAGGACGTAGGATACAAATGAATCCTTATTCTCTCCTTATTCGAGTGGCCTTATTCTTTTTATGTTGTGAAACACATCTTCAAATCTTTTGTTGAAATTTCCAGAATTTATTAGCCTAATGGAAATTATTTGAATTAAACATAATGTGATTTTAAGTTAATTTATTTTGTTAAAAATTACATTTTGATTTCAGAGAGTTGCATCTACGCGTGCAATAATCTTTAGATATTAACTAGATAGATTATTAGATATTAACTAGATTAGATAGACTAGATATTACATTTTTTTTTAGTTTATTTATTTCGTTTTAGAATAAATCCTGTGGCAATAGGCACTGGACGAGTTATTCCAAACGATTTGGTCATTGGAGGCTACCTTGTTCCTGCTAATGTGAGTGACATCATATTTTATATTTAAAAAAAAAAAATTTTAAGTCAAAAGTACCAACTGTCCAATTACTTAAAAATAAAATTCTAATTTTGGTGGTAAATTTTTGACTAAAGACTTCAACATTTAAATTTAATTTCAGACGATGGTAATTCTGCAACACCAAGTGGCTTCAATCCAAGAAAAATATTTTAAAAATTCTAAGGAATTCGAACCCGAGCGATGGTTATCCAAGAATGCTCCACGTTCTGTTTCTGCTCCTTTTGGATCTGGAAAAAGGTTATGCATTGGTAGGAATATAGCACAACTAGAAATAAATCTCGCTATAGCAAAAGTAAGTATATAGTATAAATATAGTATGTAGATTAAAAGTATAAATTTTGAAGTTATTGTAATAATAGTATTTCATTTGAATGATATAAAAGATAAGGAATATGCGATTTATACTGATGTCTAAATTAAAAGATTTTTCAGATTTGCTATAAAACTACTGAATTATGCTATCAAAGGAGAGATTTTGCATAGCGTTTGTCTTACGTTAACCGTTACGCTAACCTTATTGTGGGGACTGCTATCGACAATGTCAACCTTCATCTATGAAAAGGCACTCCCACATAGAATCGAGTTATCATATCGAGTTAACTAGTGAATTGGAATTGTATTTCTGTAGTGGTAGACACACTATAGTACTTCTCCACCGGAATTATATCTGTGATAGAATTCGATGAATGGATGGATACCCCTAGTTGATTCATTGCTGTTTTGTCAGAAGCCGGGAGATCTGTATTAAGATCATCGTACTTTTCCGAACCGTGAGAGCTGTATTAAGTTCACTGTAGTGGTTGCTCCTATGTTGCCATTAGCAGTCGAGTGTATGCCGGCCGACGTTGAGATCGAGACTGAGTAGCAACAGCACGAGGATGTGGATAATGTCGCAGTCACAAGTAGCAAGTCAACTGTTCAATGGGGAAACCATCGAAGTAGACGTGTTCAAATTGAAGTGGGAGTTTCTGTCAAGGTAGGCGTGTTCATATCATATCCAAAGATCATCAACGTGGGGGGAATCACATCGAACATGCCATCTATGAAAATAGATTCCCACTATAGAATCAAGCTAACGTGTCTTATATACTAGTGAATTAGAATTGTGTTTTTGTAGTGGTAGACACACTACACTTATTTTCTTCCTCATAGCGATAATGTGATTTGTTTGGATATTTTCGCGCATGCACTATGATGCTCGAATAACGTAAGAGTTTGAGTTACGAGTACGAGAAACCCTGACGCAACTCAGATCTTCTGTCATGAACTTTATGGAAATTGCTTGGGATGTTTTGGGGAGAGCTATTGCAACTTGCGTTTTCCCCCCGACGCCCAGGGCCTAAAAAGAGCGTTGCGGAACAAGTGAGTGCAATGGAAATTAGTCATCTTTTAATTTTGTGACTCCGCGAAGTTAACAGTTAATCGATCTTAAAGCTAAAACATGAATATTTACCTCAGTTTAGTTCGAAATTTAAACCATTATCGGTTTTGATGCGTGTTTGTTCCTGTCCAAGCAAGGCTTGTTATATAACGGAATAATAACAAAAGTTGAAGCAAATATTTACAAAGAAACCGAAACAGTGAAGAGGTTCCTCACTTTAAACAACTAGTTAACTTTTCATTTTGTGATTTATCTAAGTTAACAGTTAACCAAGCCTAAAGCCGAAATGTTAATATTTGCTCTGAACATAAACCAGTTCTGAAGCTGAGTTTGTATCGATTAGCCTTCGCTGGGATTCGAACCCAGTTCATCTACTTGGAAGGCGAACGCTCTATGCCCTGAGCCACCACTGCTCTACCATCTATATTTAGAAATTAATGAACTTGATGGGAATACTTCCCCTGGCCTTTTAAAGGGTTAATATTACTATGAGTCTAATAATAATTTTGAGCCTAATAATAGTTTTGTTTAATATTAATTGAGTACATTGAACTAAGTCTTAACTAATCTGGTCTTTTTACATTTTAATTTCAGATTATAAGGAATTTTGAACTAAGTTATCATTATGAAGATATAGATAGCTATAGCAGACTAATTAATGTTCCAGATAAACCAGTAAAACTTCGTATGAAGAGAGTGAATGATTAATTGAATGGCCAAAAATTTAAAAAAGTGAGTTACATTAAAGGATCTGCCAAGCTTCGAACTCTTCATTCATTTAATAAAGCTGTAATCATAAAATAAATTAACAATTGGACTTGTGATTCTTCAGAGCATATTTATTCATCAGGAATGCATATTTGAGAGACTTAAAAGTTTTTCTTTTCTGTAATGTTTAAATTATTGTTCAGATTGTTATTGAAAATGTTTGAAAGCATTTTTGTAAATATTGAAATATATTTGAATTTTTTTTTTATCTCTCCTAGTTGTATATTTGATTCTACTGGTAGGAGAGTTAGAAATGCACACTTTTATATGAATCTTATTGCAAGTAAAGCAAATTTATATTATGCATATTGCATTAAATATATTGTATGAGATAAAAGATTCTAAATTTATCTCACTCAATAATAAATAAAGATTAAATTTTAAATTTGTAAATTTCTTTTAATAATGATGAAAACGAAAAATAGAAATATATTGTAACAGGCTCTCTATTTTTTATTTTGGTTCGATCTGTAAAAGGTTGTAAATTTTTTTCTGTCTGAATTGATTTACAAAACTTTTGTTTTGTTCCTCTTATTACGGTGTATATTTAAACACTTTTTTTTTCTTTTTAAATTTTTAGATGTTGATTTTTTTGTTATATTCAAGGTAAATTTTTTTGTCAATCTGTAATGCAGCTTTTTTTTCCCAGAAATTTCTGATCTGTTTTAGAATATTCCGTTTGTTCAAATGCTCTGCACTTTTCAATCACTTTAAAGCATTTTATTTTCAAATTTGAAAAAATCTTTTGAAGTTTAAAATTTAATTTAAAATTAAATTATTTAAAATTAAATTATTTAAAATTAAATTATTTAAAATTAAATTAATTTAAAATTTGTTTATTTAAAATTAAATTATCAATAAATTGAGTTCATACATAAATAAAATACGTGTTTAAATGTGTGATGTAAGAAAAAGAGCATATCGTATCTTTCGAAAAATTATGTTTTTTATATGATGTTAATTTGCTAAGTAATTGCCCAAGCATCTGCTTTTCTGTTGCATATGAATTGAAATATATGTAATATATATGAAATATGTACGGATTATAAATATATGAAATATATGTACAATCAGTCTTATTATTAATCATGTACTTATTATTAATCAGCGGAAAAAAATTATTTTCCAATTTTTTACATCAACTCTTTAGTTTTAAATTTAAATCAAAAGTATTAAATATTATTAAACAAAAGGAATATTGGGTATTATAAACAAAAGAGGAATATGAATAATGGATAGAATAAATGCGGAGCATTATTGTTAAGAAATGTTATCAAAATTACTAAATGCTATCAGCAAATGCATGCCCTTCAATATTTTACTTAAATAGGATGATAATAAGCATGACTAGGAGAATTTAAATGAATAAGGTAGTTGTGTTTTGGAAATTCTTATAATTCTTATTTGTATAACTAAGAAAATTTAGGTCTTTTTAAAATAATCAATTGTCTTTTGTGTTTTCTCCACCTATGATGTAATTTATTCCATCCATATGCCGAACTTTGATAGATTATTTACATGCCCAGGAAAGCCTGTTAGAGTAAAAAATACATGTCCGATTAGAATTTTTGCATCCCGCGAGCATGTCTGGCAATATAATTTTCGCTTGCTGGTAAGAAAGTAAACTCTTTTTTTCCTTAGTTTCTCTAAAAAACAGTTAATGAATAAAAATAAAAAAAAACTGAAAAGTCAAGAATTATTGTTTAATTATTTATAATCTACAAATGATAAAAGCAATAGAAAAATTCCTACATGCAACAGAAATTTAGTTGTATGAAGGAAACAAAAATACTTCCCGAAAAGTGCATTTTTTGAAATAATTATAACTGCTCTTTGAAGTCATATTATCACAAGAACATTTATAGAAAATATTTTCTTTAAATTCAAATTTTATTGCCAAGATTGAACAAAAGAAGCTAACAACAATTGAAAAAATTAATACTCATTGAATACTACCATATTAAAAACTACAAAACGCGTAATTTTATTACTTTATAATTTTCAAAAAAAAAATAAATAAATGGAAGTTATCTAAAAATCTAAAAAATAGCAAGAATATCAAGAACTATTTCTCCTAATATGATAAAGCGATCCCTTTACTTTCAATCTTTTTTGAAAAATATAGAGCTGCCCAGAGACACTATCATTCTAAGCTAATTTAACACACACACACACACACAAAAAAACCTAAATTTCAAGATGGCGAGAGACGAGGCGTCTTTCAATAGAAACAATGCACGTAACGATTTAGCTACATACACGTGCATAAAAAGTTCAAAAGAAAATTATTGAGATATCTTTCAAGCACATATTTTAAAGTAATTTCTCATAAACTCCTGATTTTCTGTTTCATGGAGAATAAACGTATGCTTTTTGTTATATTTTCTTCCGATTTTGTGAGTTGACTCAGTTTATCGAATTGATTCCTTCAACAAAACTTTTTAAGTTAAGTATAGTGCTGCCATCTATAAAAGGAATCGGTAATATATTTCAGAAATATTTAGCATGTCCCTCTGAAAGTTCCAGAAATTTGCAATTAAGAATGGAAAATCTAAGTTTTCGCCAAATAAGGTTTACATTTGTATTTTTTAATATATTTCTTATATTTTAAACAGTTGATGTACTGCTGAGCTTTTTTTTTCTCTTTTTTTTTGCAATGTAATTTAATTTCTCAAATAAATTTTATAGGGAATATTGCAAAGTTTTTTCTTATACCTACTTATAAAAAAGAAAATAAAAGTTTACAAGTTATTTATATTAAACACGAAATATTTAGTAGGATGATTTTCTAGAAATGTATAATACTATGTTGATGAATAAGAAGAATTATCTTTTGCAAATGAGTACAGATTGAGGTAACAAGAGAAATAAAACATAATTTTAGAGAGAAAAAAGGTTTAAATTTTCAGTTTGAATATTTTAATATGATCAGTTTATATAAAAAAAATTACTCATTGAGAAAGAATGATATATGTCTTATATTACTGTAAAAGTTCAATTGTAGAATAAATACAGAGGGCTTGCAAATTCGCTGAAATATGCCATTTTAAGTCAATTATTATTTTTATAAATTTATAAATTATATATTTTTTAAATTTTGTACATTTTATGATGAGTTAAAAAAAATTATTGATTCTTATTCAACAAAATTGCATCTGGTTAAACTTTTTCAGTTATTTAAGCATTTAAACGACAGATGGCAGTAGCTACCAATATCCAAGATAACCATAAACGAAAAATCTTTAATATAATAAAAATACATATACAAATAAAAATAAAAATTAAGTATACAAGCACTGATGTTGAAACAAAGAGAAAATTGAAATATGCTCACATTTCGGGCTCGTAGCGGTGACGTATTTAGATGCCAAGATTTTATTTAGGAGAGGATCCAAAAAAATTCTTGAAATTCCTATGAGAATGCTGGAAGGAAGAAGTGATTTTTTTGGAAAATAGTCTTCATAATATATTTTACAACTCAAAATATAAATAATCAATTTTATAATGTTGTATCTGGATGAAAAAATTAGAATATGAAGCTTTGCAAATGTAATATCTGTTTTTATTATTTATTGTAAAATCTTGATATTAGGTTTGTATTTGATTTCTTTCTTTTATGAACTAGAATTTTTATGAGTGCTACAGGAACTTTCGCGTTAACATCCTTAATTTTTGAGTAATATTTTTTTTTCTTGAATAACTTGAGGAAGATTTTTGAAGGTTTAGAAATCGTGTAAGTGACCTAAAAAGTAAACATATTTCACTACATCGCGTGAGAAACTATGACATGAAACAACTGATCATTCCTCAAACTCTATAAAGAAGGATTCACTTTTCTATTTTCTTTTCTTGATAACTTCAACATCGATCTTTAGAATGGTCGAAATGTTAAAATTGGCTGCTATTCGGTTTTACTGTGCTATGTTTTATAAAGAAAGTTCATAAGCGGTTATCTTGTTTTGTGTGGTTTTAGGACTAGTGTTATTTTCGGAAAATATTAGGTTTTGAGTTGGTTTCCCGTTTTGTTGTTGAAGTCAGTATTGTTTTATATATCCGTAAAAGCGGATACAATGCTATAAAAAAATGAACGGATAAAAAAATTAGTCATTTCATTTATCTGTTTATTTATTCTTTGTTTATCTTTAGTTTATTCTTAGTTGTTTCGGTTATCCGCTCTTATGTGAAAATTTTTTCTCAAAGAAATATTATGTTGAAATTCTTAATTGAAGTTTCCTTAACAGGTTTTACAAAATATTTAGCTTATTTAAAGTGGGCCAGGATCTTTCATTAGAATCATTAATTTAGAATGCATATCTATGCATTATTTTTCATATTTTGCCTTATTATTTATTCATAAAATATTTTGTAAATCAAACATATACACAGCACAGAGTGTTATTTGAACTTGGTTTAACAAAACAGAAGATGATAAAAATTGAATATTTCAAACTGGCGAAGATCACGAATGGAGTAAATGCATCTGAGCTTGGTGTTAATTTTCTCATTACATTCATTTCTCAAGTATTGCACCAAAGTTTTTACAGTGTACTTGTGTTACGTTATGAGGCTAGATTTCATTAAAGTTGTTCAGAGTTATTTTCGACATTTAGAAAAAACGAGTTTTTGAAGTGTGCCACTTGTATTCTCCGAGAGTTAGTTATGCTCTACTTATTCTTAAAGCTTGTCAGATAATTTTTGATTCACCATGTACTAAAAAGGAATTTATTTAATAAATATAAACTAATTCTAAGCAAATTTTTAATATAGATTCTAATAGATTTGTTATCGATCAGGAATAAATAAAAGAAAGGCAAACCTTTGTAAATTTTAAAAGAAAAAGCCTCACAACTCATGTAATCACTTACATTTTAAAGGTATACAAATTTGTTTTATTACACATTAAGAGCTTTAAAATGATCTAGTTAATTGAATAATAAAAATGCATTTTAAATTTTAACAATGAAATCTAAACGATCTATTTGCTTTTTAATAAAATAAACAGAGTGCAGGTTCGTTTTAATTGTACCCAGAAACTGTTGCTACTTGATTAAAAGAATATTTGAAATAATGACAAAAAACTCACTCTTAAATGCAAATATTTGAGGTTTCAACCAGTTTTGTACTATTCAATATTTAGAAATGGAACCATTAAAGTTTGTTTATTTTAAAAGAGAGTAGCGTAAATAAGGCTTCTTTTTAACTTGTTACAGAAAAAAATTTAATGAAAGGCTTTCTTCCCAGCATATATTGTTATTTGTATTTTTGAAAGAGAGAAACGCGAGTTAATTACATATTTGCATAATGAAATTAACTTTTTCTTAACAAAACTCAATAAAGTTAAAATGTTCTTTAAGAGGAATACTAAAACAAAATGCATTTCAATAAAATAAAAATGTTTTTTTTTTTTTTTTTTTTTTTGTCATCGTATCAGTAAAACAAAGAACAAATAAATGTTATTTATGAACTTTAAAAATTATACAAATGAGTTTTTTGTTTTTTTGACGAAAGAAAGAATGTGTTATACAAATTAAATAAGGAATTTTATAACAAATTAGGAATAAAAAAAATTCGACATTTTCTTTATTTATCATTAAAAAAAAAAGAATTTTCCGTACTTTTTATTCATTTCTAAGAAAAATGAAGAAGGTAACAATTTTCGTTTTCTAATGTCGTTATTTTATTAGTATAAAGGGATAAGTTAGTTATCAAATTCGAAAATAATAAAAATCGATTTTTTGGTTCGAATCATCAATCTTTGTTATTATTTTTAAAGTAAAAAAAAGGTGTAGTGCTTGTTAGCAATGATCAAAACAAAAACTTTTCTTTTCAAAAATATAAAATTATATTTTTTCGATAAAAGAATTTTTCACTTCATAGATGTATTTTTCTATAATAATATTAAGGTTTAAATTAATTTTTTATACTTAACCTGACAACGCACATATTTACCTTTAGTCTTTTAGTACTTTTTATAATTTTTTATCACTTTGTAAACGGATTATTACGTTTCATTTTATTTGTTTAAGGTAAAGCACTAGTGATTGTCTTAGAGACGAATTTCAGGGTCTCATAATAAATAAAACTTATTTGAAGATCAAGGGGGAAGAACGGTTTGTGCCCGTTTTTCAAATAAATCACGATTGTATCGCTTTTTGTTGCATGTTAAGTATTACAAGGTTTTGTCAAATCATTAGCGGGGAAAATCGCTTCCCCCTAAGAGTTATTACACCGTGAAGATGGGACATATTGGCGAAAAAGAGGGTTCTTTTCGCCTTGAAATTGATTTTTCCTTAGAATCAGGTGCCATGGAGATAAACTGTTTTTCAAGCTGGATCTTTATTTTTTTTCCTGCATGGTTTCAAATAAGTTTAAATAGTTTGTAAAATGAATGAGATACGGAATATCCATATCTCCGATAATGTGTGAATTTCTTATTGAAATATCTAAAAACGCTATGTCTGATAAACTTAGCATACTCTATCCGATTTGATTTAAAATTTAGCTTATTAAATATAATGAATATAGATTCTGTTGCACGCATGATTGCAGGATTCTTAATAAAATGGCGGCATATTAAATGAAAAATATCCTATTTGAACAGATTTTAATACATAATTTATAAAATCTAATCAAATAAATGCTAACAAAACAGATTCTAGTAGCAGCATGAACTACATATATTTTTCATATAGTTTTAAAGGAAATCGGCTGAAAGTCGAAGAAGTTATTGTGTCTGTTTGGCGCTATTTTAAGAAAACGCTATATAAAATTTACGAAACTTTATGACATCAACATGCATCTTAACCCCGTAAAGGTCACATAATTTTGAAGATAATGTAACTTTTGAATTAGTTTTTAGCTTACATGTATGGTGAATGCTGACTTCTAGTTTAATATAAACTATCTTTAAACACATAAAAAATAGTCTGGTACTGATGTCGTCTGGTGGATAGATTTAGAAATAAACATGATTATGGACATAAGAAATATATTGTTTTAATCTTTTTGGCACGTTACTTTGAACACAACAGCCCGGAAATATCAAGGGTACGAGAAATTGAAAGAGAAACTTCACTCCGTCATTTTGACGGAAGCGAGAAAGAAAGGATTAATATGCGAAAAGTGCGATCTTTCTTATTGTTATACATTTTTTAGTAGTGTTAGTTGTGTATTCCCATTAAAGACTTACAAAACAGTTTACAATAATATTAAAGTACAGTAATCTAATTACACCGGGGCTATTATGAAATAGTGTCTACATCGTTTTGAGAGAGAACAAGATATTGAAAGTTATTCTTAAACAGTAAGGAAAAACAAAGCAGATGGAAGATAGCAAAAAACATCTGGATTTAATTATTAACAAAATATAATAACGATAAAAATATTTCATTTTGCTTTTACTCCACAAATAGTGTATGTCTCTAAAAATTAAATTGTCTAAAAAATATTAATTTAAAAATTAATTATTTTTGAAAATTTAATTTAATGTGTAAATTTTTTATTTTGTCTTTAAAATTTTAAACGTTGAATAAAATCAAACACCCCATTTTATTAATAAAATAAGAGACATAAAAATTTTCAAAACTGAGAGCATTTATTATTTAAAGAAAGAAATTACTAATATCGTTAATAATTAAATAAATTTTCTTTCACGTGGTGTAAAGAATATTATGTATGGCAATTTATTTTTTTTCTCTTATTTAGACAGCGAGATGTGACCCTGTTTAATTTTTTTCTGTATTAAATCACAAATGACGCTAAACTTTAAACGTACTTTTCTCTATAATATTTTTCTATCAATTTCAAACTATCACATGTTATATTGTTAATTATTTTTTGCTTATTTTGAACGCGAGATGTGATTCTGTTCAATATTTTTTCTACTAAATCATAAATAACGTTAAATTTTAAATGTATTTTCCTCTATGATAGAAAAAAAAGGTTTTAAATTTAAAAGTAGATGTGTTTATTCAAGATAAATAAAAATTATTAACATTAAAGGATATATAATTTTCAGTTATATTAAAAATAATTTTTTTCTTCTTATTTCAGCAAATTTTCTTAAAATTGTCTCGTTGGAAATCTATATACATTTAAATGAACTTATTAAATAGTAAAACATTAAAAATTTTAAAGAATGCAAGTAAGTTTTAATCAATTTTAAAAATGTGTTTCAAAATCCTTTTAAAACAAACATCAAGAATAAATCTTAAGTTTATGAAATAATTTTACAAGCATCAACCTCAACTTTTATTTTTATTATTCATGGCAAAAAAAGAGTGAAAAAGTCACGTTCCTTAATCAAGGCCCAAAATATAATACTTAATTCAAATAAAAACAAAATTCTTAGAAAAATATGTTGAATAACTATTGAGAAAAGCAAGATTAAATACAACAAAATCAGTTTCATTGTTTGATGAAACTTGATGGGGTTTTAACTTTATCTCAGTTTCTTCCTGCAATCAAATAGGTTTTGATGTTTTTAATCTATCTGATTTCCCTCGTCAATATTCGTTAGGTTTTGATAACATTTTTCGCCTCGCTTTTACATTAATTTGTGACCTTTAATGTCGATGTTATTTTACTTTATTTCAGAAAGGACAGTAAAAATATACATTAAAGGAGGAGATTATGAAATATTCATTATACAATACATAAAAGCAATAAAAAATTACAGTGTTTATAAAATTGTCAAAATTCATTTTAAATGTAAATAACTCAGTCTGTATGGGGATATTTACGCATTCAAGCGCAAAAATAAGAGAAAAGTACGTACTTTAAAATATGTAAAATATTTTGAAATTTTTTAAATCAAACTGCGCAAAATCACTATTGAGAAAAGCAGGATTAAAAACGTCAAAACCCTTTTAATGGTCAGATGAAATTTGTAAATATTTCCAGCTACCGGAATTAATTTTGTTATTTTGAATTGATTAATTTTATTGAATTTTGAGAGCAAATGTTATCGTAGCTTACATATGAATTTGCGACTTGTAATGTGTATATTTTTTTACTTCTTTTTGACGAGGTTTCCAAAAAATATATACAAAAACCGAAAATTCAGAATATCCCGAATACAATGTATAAAATATTTATTGAGAAATGATGTCAGTATTTATGAAAACGTCAAAAATGGAGCTATTTTGAAAGCAGCTACAGTTTCTAAAAAAAAAATGATTTACATATTTATAGGAAAAAACAAAGCTAATATGCATTTTTTAAACCTATCTTTTCTCTTGTACTTCTAAAAGGAAACTTTAAAAACATTTTATTGCGGAAAAATCTCCAGGAAAGAAAGCTTTTCAAACTTCAAGAAGTCTATTGTTTATTTTGCTTATTCTCAATACGGAAGAGTCACATGACAAGAGGTAACTTCGATCTAAAAACCGATTCAATTTTTTTTTTGAAATTTTATCCACCCCCATTCAAAACAATAGTGGTTGGAGAGTGATGAATGCACGATAGGGTAAAAGGTAACATTTTTAAAAATGTGATACGATAAAAGTAGCGGTTTTTTTTCTTTTGTTTCTGATCCCGGTTCTTTATTATAATGTTTTTCCAATAATCAACTGCCTCATCTTTGGTTTTTTTTTCCTTCCTTCTTTAAATTTTTTCCCTCTTAAGATGAAAATACTTTTAAATCATAACGGGGTAATGGGTTTGTTTTTATTATTATTTTTTATCGTTTTTTTCTTCTTATTATGTTTGCACACCAAGTAAGTAAGTATATGTAAGTATATATATATTTACTTTTGACTAAAAATGTAAAGGATGTTTGCGAATCGTTAGAGGTTTTTAATAACAATTATGAATCAATTTTTTTTCTATGAAGAGAAAAAACTTTTTCCAAAAATGAATAGTGCACTGTATTTTTTACGCTTAGTTTGTAAGTTTCAACTTATACTTTCAGTACGTTTTTAAGTATGTATTTTAATTGCGTAAATTTAAAAAAAAAAAAAAACAAAACGATTTTTGAAACTATTTACAGCGCTGTTCCATAGTACTCGAAAGAAAATTTTTGACAGAAAACACGAATCTTTAGAGGCTTTTAGTAACAATTACGAATCAATTTTTTTCTATGAAGAGAAAAAACTTTTTCCAAAAATGAATAGTGCACTGTATTTTTTACGCTTAATTTGTAAATTTCAACTTATACTTTCAGCAAAATGTTTTTAAGTATGTATTTTAATTGCGTAAATTAAAAAAAGGAACGATTTTTGAAACTATTTACAGCTTTGTTCCGTAGTTCTCGAGGGAAAAATCTTGACTGAAAACACGAGTGTTTTATTAAAAATTTTGAATTCTTTTTATGGATTCTTAAAATACACAGCAGAAATATTAAGTACTAAATTACGATATCTATTTTTCAGAAAATTCTTTTTTATCATTAAATACTATACCGTAATTTTTACAGTAACATTTATTTAATTAAAGTGAGTCAGTGATTTTACGATAATTATTACTGTAAACGTTACGGTACATCAAATTTTTTTTCTCCAGTAATAAGCTTCGGTGAAATGGATTTTTCAGTGAAAAGTGCCGGTATCCAGAGTGCCGTTACATTTGCCGGCATTTGATTGGGAATTTTTTTACCGTGTATGCCATACAGAATTAGGTGTGAACAACATTTCGGGTTATGAGGATTGCTATCATTATGGTAAATCTAATAAATATTTTGCATAAGTGTGACTGAATTTTATTAAAACGATCTTTAATTTTCTTCTTAAAAGTGTTGGTGATTTTGTACTTGTAGGTATAAACTTCAAACTTCAAGAACATTTAGAGTAAATCGATGATCTTGGCGGTCAGTTTTGGTCAGAGAAACATTTCAGGACCAAGCAATTACTTAAAAATGCTCAAAATAGTGCTTAACAATGACGACTCGCCGTTCATTCATGAAGCTCTCCATAGCCCTGAACTATCAGTTGTCACACTATTTTCTTCCTTAATATTTAACAGCAAAAATAACACGAAGTTATAGCTATACTTTAGTAAGGGAAGGACAGGCATTTTGATTAAGGTGAGCTAACCCCTTACGTTAATCCTACTTTTTGCGTATTTTGCTATATCTCGAAAATTCTTTAACGAATTGAAAATTTCACACAATTAGGAAATTCGTTCGCCCAAAAATAATTGCATGCAAAATTTTTTTTATTTTCTATCATCATTATTTATATTTTTTATCATTATTTATACTTAATAGTAGTCGAAAAAATGTTGAGTTGGAAGGTATAAAAGTTTTTGCATTATTTAAAAGAATGTAATTTTATTAGTTACACCCATGAACCATTAGCAGAGAGTTCTGGTGCGCGAAAATCCAATTATTAGATCAAAGGTTATTCAGGTTGATTTTTTTTTTATCGCATTGTGAAATTCGTTTTTTAAAATAGGTCGTTGAATATTTCTCAGTATCCCTTATGATATTAACTATTAATATCGTTGTGAGCATGTTTGAAATTGAAAATGAATGCTTAAAAATTATTGTAACTTTACGAAGGTGCAGTTTATTGCTACTCCCTGTGAGCCAAAAGACCAAGATTTTTGGGCAAAAGCCAAAAATTAAATTTTCGACTAAAATATGTGTAGGCAGTTTTAATATAGCCCAGATTAAGTATTCATAATCATTCCAAACATTATAATTTACTTTTTGGATCGACGAGAGTACAATGTAATGAAAAATATGTTAAATTTTTTTTTTAGCTATAACTTTTAAATTTTTACTTCAGAAATATATATAGGAATTTCACCTTAATGTTGCATTTTTATTAGAGTAATTAATCTGAAATTATAGTACAATTTTTCAATTTGTTGGATTAGTTAATACTCTTGAAAAAACTCATAGTTTATGTCTTATCATTTGACATTTTACAATGTGTGAATGACTTTCGAAGCTTAGTTCCAAGAAGTTCCACGAGGTAATTAGCTAAACTTTTTTTTGTTGTCTTCTTTGATGTTTCTTCTCTCGAAAAAACCTGCCCATTTTGCAGAGGTGGACTAAATATGCCGAAAAACGAAAATCGTGTTTTTTTTATGTTTTCGCGTTCTTTTGTAATATTACTTCAGAAATATAATTTGCTTTTCATTTTTAATATAAAATTACGAAAATTATCAAAATTTCATCGCTATATTTAATTATTTAAACGTACTATATAATTTTTTTTTATTTTTGCTCGCCATATTTCAGTCACCATTTTTTTTTGGGTGGGTATTTTTAGTGTATTTCATAAAAACTCCCAAATTTTGGAACAAATTTTATCGAAATACTAATTTTGGGCACGAAACCTTGGACGCTGGCCCACTGTGCTGCTAAATGAAAAAAATTACGAATAAACTTAATTATTACTTGGAGTGTTGAGTAGTTTGTGCAACAAACTATTCTGATAATAGTTGCGTGAAATATGTAATTTATCGATAATTATGATGATAATTAAGTCGAATGTTGTTTTTCATATTTATAATGTGTGCCAAAAATAAAACTTTTAATGAATGTATCATTATGTCTACCTTAAATATTGAAGACTGATATCGAGAAAGCTAGCATAGTTTTGAAATAAACGATTGATTCAATAGGTAATTGATGAAATGGATAATGTAATTTTTGCTCCATATACAGTTTATACATTTGCTAGGCTGACATTAAACTTTTAGCTTAAAGTTTTAAAAATATTTTTTTAAAGTTTTTTAATTTTTTCATTTTTAGTTTTAAAATTGATAGCTCTTGATTTACAAAATTTCGTACCATATTTTTTAATTAATAGCGCTTTTATTTTTGCATCAGATATTGAAAACGATGAAAGGAGGGATCATTATTTCAAACTCAGATGATAAGTCATTTTAATAAGTAATTAACTAAATAGATAATGCCCTTTTAACATCCATAGTGCAATAGTGTTTACCAGTTGCCTTACGCTGCTATAATTTTCATTCAGAAATTATCGTAAAGTAACCGGCTCAAGTTTGTTCATCCGATTAATCATAAAGTTTATGGTTTGGAACATTTTTTTTAACATCTGCGGTTTTTAAACTGTTTACATCTGGTACGGTTAAAAAACCGTGAATACAAAACTATATGGCTACGTGACAATTTACAACCAGCATAGTTTCTAAAATGAAAGTTAACCCGATATTGTAGCTTTGTAACTGCTGCGCTATTTATGCGTAAATGATAGTTTCCTATTCTAATAGTCCAGGGTCACCGATGGAAGAGTACACGATACTCTCTACCTGTGTTGTTGGTATGAAAGAAATAGTGTAACATCAACGCTGGGATTCGAACCCCTGTTCAGTCAATCATGAGACTGACCGATTGGCCCTCTCAGCTACAGTACGTACTTAGATGAATGGTTATAGCAGAATGGACTTATAACGTAGGCTTATTTAGAGAAAAATTTCTGTTTGTTTAACCGTATTAGTAAAAAGCAACCACTAAATGTTTTTCTCACACTTAACAGTTTGAATATCATCTTTTTTATGGTTAATTGACTGTTTTGGTTGAATATGGTAAAATAACAATTAAATAAATTGCCATTTAACATATTTTACCGAAAAATTTCTAATAGTGTGGTGAACAATACAGTTTCAGCTGTTCTTTTGCTGTACAGATATAACATACATAACATTTGAATTATTAAGGAGGTAATTGGTTTAATCGATAATTAATTAAATGCATAATGCGTGTTCGCTCTTCACAGGTTTAGGTTGAGTGCAGGAAAGCAGGAAAGGTGGGATGAAGAAATATTTCAAAAATGGATAAACAAGTAATCAATAGATAATTGGTTAAATGGGAATTGCTATTTTTGAAACACATACTACCCGCGTTCTCAACGTCTTAAAACAGACAACTTTAGTTAACAGATTTTCCACTTTGAATCGGATATTGAAAGCTGTGATTATTTGAAAAATGTATATGAGGATATTTCAGTGAGTATTTTTCAGTGAGGATATTTCAGTGAGCAAACTGAATACCTTATTTATTCAATAGATGATTAATTTAAAGGATAATTATATTTTTGCATTTGCCAGATCGCAGAGCAAACGTTTATTATCTCTCTCTCTCTCTCTCTCTCTATATATATATATATATATATATATATATATATATATATTTCTTATTTTGCTCTCTTTTAGATAAATGTTTTTAGAAATTCTAAGGTTAATGAATTTTTTTAAAATTCTTATTAATTTTAGTTAGGCTAGCTTTTTTTTAATCTATTATAAGGACATGAAACAGGGGTATTCCTTTAAAAATCTTTATTCTAAGAACATGGAAAAGACGAAAACTTTTTAGACTGGAAAGGTAGGGGGAATTTTAATTCTAACGCAGAAGAATCCTTAATTCCAACGGCTAGGGTATACTTTTTAAAATTCCAAGGACTTAATCAAATTGTCTTAGAACTGTGAGGCAATAGGATTTTTCTTTTAGAATTTCAAGGGTAACTGAATTTAAATTTTTTCAATTTTGAATTTAGTTAATCGTGAAACTGTGGAGGAATACTAAACATTGTTAAAATGGTTGTATTTAGGTTTTAAACTTGTTATTGGTTATCACTTGTGAGTTTTTAAAACAAGAGTATATTTTTTATTACAAGAGTATATTATTATTATTATTATTTATTATTATTTTTTATTACAAGAGTATATTACAAGAGTATATTATTATATAAGTTCAAAATGAAGTGAAAACAAGGGAAAAATTACAGAACAATGAAAAAAGGGGTAAAGAAGAAAAATAATAATAAAAATAAAAATAACGAAATACCGGAAAAAAAGACAAAAATTAGAAATTTTTTTTAAAAAATCCCGAAAAAAAAATCTCTCTCTCTCTCTCTCTCTCTCTCTCTCTCTCTCTCTCTCTCTCTCTCTCTCTCTCTCTCTCTCTCTCTCTCTCTCTCTCTCTCTCTCTCTCTCTCTCTCTCAATAATAATAAGTAAAAAAGTAAAAAAAAAAATAACAAACAACATTTTATTTAAAAAAAAAAAAATTAAATTTTAATTAAAAAACCGGAAAAAAAGCCGGAAAAAAAGATATAATCTTTTTTTCAGCCCACACGATTATATCCGCAAAACAGAGTGCTTTCTGATATTGTATCAATAAAGCCAAAGCAAAATATATTAATACAATAGTGTGAGGAGCACTCAAAAAATTTTTATAAAATAACTACATAAAAATAGATCATAAAAAAATTCAAAATAAAAAATATTTTTAAAAACCACGTTTTTGTAGTGGAGAATAATAATTAAAAAAAAATTGAAAAACGAAAAACGTGGGGCGCATGTAATAACATAACAACATAATTAACATAACAGTAATGTTATATTAATGTTTGTATGTGTGCTCTTGAGAATATGTGTATGTATATCTGTAATTGTAATTTTATCTGAATGTGGAGGCGGAGTATGTTTGTGTATATGCATATGTATGTGGATGTATATGTGACTGTGCATGTGTATGAGTAAGAAAATGTGTATATGTACTGTTATGTATTTCATGCGCCCCACGTTTTTCGTTTTTCAATTTTTTTTTAATTATTATTCTCCACTACAAAAACGTGGTTTTTAAAAATATTTTTTATTTTGAATTTTTTTATTTTAAATTATAATTTTTTTAATTTTTATTTTATATTTTTTTAAAATTATTACTTTTCAATTATTATTCTTCACTACAAAAAACGTGGTTTTTAAAAATCTATATATTTTTATTTAGATTATTTTTCTTAGTCAAGAGTAGTGAAGACTACTGCAAGACCACTACTAAAATAATAGAACTTTCATTTTAAATTAGGGATACAAAAATCTTTATAGAAAAACAATACCTTTACGACTTTCATTAGTTTTATGCTGATGACAACCAAAACAATCTGGAAATGAATGAGGAAAAACTGAATCCTGACACGTGATTTTTGAGCCAATAAAAATACTCCGACAATAAAAATCTTTTCACCTGACATGTAATACTAATTTGAAATAATGGAATCGACAACAAAAGACAATCTCGAAAATAATTATTTTTTTAAAATTTTAATTTTATTTTACTTTGTATGTCTTTTTTTTCTTCATTTTCATGCATTGTCATCCAATTCTGAACTATGTGCCAAATTTGAAGTTCGTAGCTAGTCGGGAAGTTAGTTTAAAATCGATTACAAAATTCCACCCGGACAGACATACACGAAGGCAAGTTTATATAAACGTGGTAAAAAGTAAAAATAACATGTAAAAACAGATAATAAAATAAAATAAAATAAAAAGAAAAAACATTAAAAAGGGGGGACTATAAAGCGAGTAGCAAAATCATAACAACTTACATGGACGGATATTTTTCAAGAATGATTTATAAATGTTTTCGCAGAAGGATTGCCAGATTACAAAATATGGAAAGAAAAGATGAAAACAAAAGCGCAAATTGAGTGTAACAAGAGGGTTTTAAAGTGTCGTTCTTACTGCACTGCTGAAGTGATTTGTTATTCTGAGTTTTGATTTGTTAGTTACCAAGGATGGGCCCGAAATGGATGTGCGCAAGGTAATATTATACTGGATAATTTTAAAAATTGATCATAAATAGTTTTAGAAGATAGATGTTTATTTAAGAAAAAATATAAAATAGAAAAGAGAAACATAAATTGCCTGCTTTGCACGATATGGATTAGCACATGGAAAAGCTGTATAGATTAACTAAGGAAATTATTTAGTAAAGGAATTTTTGGTAAATAATTCTAACTACGGATTTGCCCGAAATGGATTTGCACATGGAAAAATTATATAAATTAACAAAGAAATTATTTAGTAAATAATTTTAACACGGATTTGCCCGAAATGGATTTGCACATGGAAAAATTAACAAAGAAAAATTTTTAGCAGATAATTTTAACCACGGATTTGCCCGAAATGGATTTGCACATGGAAAATTGTATAAATTAATAAAGAAATTTTTAGCAAACAATTTTAACACGGATTTGCCCGAAATGGATTTGCATATGGAAAGATTAACAAAGAAAAAAATTTTTAGTACATAATTTTAGCCACGGATTTGCCCGAAATGGATTTGCACATGGAAAAGCTGTATAGATTAACTAAGGAAATTATTTAGTAAAGGAATTTTTGGTAAATAATTCTAACTACGGATTTGCCCGAAATGGATTTACACATGGAAAAATTATATAAATTAACAAAGAAATTATTTAGTAAATAATTTTGGCAATGAATTTTGGCCTGAAATGGATTTGCACATGGGAAAATCATAAAAATTAACAAAAAAAAAATGTTTAGAAAATATATTCACCAAAATATACGATTAATTCAATGATTTTATATAAAATTTTATTACATTAGTTGGGTATCCATTGTTTTTTTATCAGATTTTGAAAGAGTTTATCGATTTGTTTTTTGGATAAATAAATATTACTACATATTCTTTTAATTCTGTTCATTTCATTAAAAGTGGTATTTAAATAGATGCTCCTAGAAACATTAGAATTCCAAGTAACCAGTTTATTAATATTAAAATTAAAATCATTTCTTTTATCGTATAAATCAACAAAGCAGATATTTTCAACTTTCATAATACCCAAATCCAAAAAATTGAAATTAATATTATCATCATGATTACGAAGTAAGATTAATTCCTCAGGGTATATATCACTCAATAAAACAGTAAAATCTTGGAAATTAAAGATAATTAAGTCATCAATATATCTAAAAACAAATTTAATACTCAGAGTATAATTTTTTTCATAATAATGCAAAAATAAGTTAGCTAAGAGAGATGAATAATTAGATCCCTGTGGTATTCCATTAATTTGAAGAAAGATATCCCTTCCATTGTAAAGATAATTACTAAAAAGACAAAAATTAATCAGAATTTCCCAATAATCAAAATCGCAACAAAGGATATTTTTAAAGTCATGGTAATAATTCAAAAGGACATCTTTTAGTTTAGAAAGGGGAATGCTATTGAAAAGATCCTGGAAATCAAAAGTCGCAATAGAATTAATTTTATTATGTTTAATGAAATTTAAAATCGGTTGATTATTAGTAATTATCCAAGAGAAACCTTCTTTAGTAATATAGTTAATAATCTTATTTAAGTAGTTAGAGAAAATGGTTCCAGGTTTAGTTAAATAAGTATTAGACCCACATGTGATAGTTCTAAATTTTACTGGAATTTTATGAAATTTAGGACTGATAATTAAGTAAGGAAATTGTATATTGCTAATTTTAATTTTTAATCTCTTGTAAAAAGATAAAATTTTTTTTAATGGCAACATTATTACTGAAATTACTAAGTTCAAAATTTTTACTATTTTTTAATTCCGTATTTAAAAGTTTTTTTTTTTTTTTTTTTTTGAAGTAAAATGTTGTTTGTTATTTTTTTTTACTTATTATTTCCCACCCCCTTTTTTTCATATGTCTATAATTTTTCTTTGTTTTATTCTTCATTTTGAACTTATATATATACGAGGGTGTTTCGAAAAGTAAAGATACACCGTACGCCAGAGGAAAAGAAAAGTTTTGGCGAGCAAGTTGGCAACACAGGTATTAACCTTGAACCGTTAGCTTTCTCCTCGCGGTCGTTCGGCATTTCAACGTTGATTCTGATTGGAGTAGGTCGTGTTTAAAATGGTTGCGGCGATTCAGAATCCCGCCAAATGCGAAGTGCGCTACGTCATACGTTTTCTTCATGCAAAAGGTCAGAGACCAGCAGATATTCACAAAGAAATTGTTTCTGTTTATGGGAACGTTATGAATAGACAAATGGAGTCCGCTTGCTTCATGACAACGCTCGACCTCACACAGCGCTCGTAACCAAAGTACTAACTCAAACAAATCAAATGACAACTATTGGACCATCCGCCATACAGCCCGGACCTTGCACCCAACGACTTTCATTTATTCCTTTACCTGAAGTCACACCTTCGTGGAAAATCATTCCACGACAATGATGAGATCAAAGATGAAGTTGAAATGTGGTTCCGACAACAGGCGGCAACCTTCTATGACTGTGGGATACAAAAGCTTGCGCACCGACTTAACAAATGTTTGGATAACGGGAGTGATTATGTCGAAAAATAATAAATAATCGAGCTAATAAGATGTAACTGACGTTTTCTAAATAAAAGCTTTTTTTTAAGGAATGCGATCCATTGTATCTTTACTTTTCGAAACGCCCTCGTATATATATATATATATATATATATATATATATATATATATATATATATATATATATATATATGAGGTTATTTAAATTAATATTTTTTTCAAAATGTAATATCTCAGTTATTTGCTGGAAAATTAGTTTATTTAATATGCAATTAATCTCAAGGATAAGGATATTATTGCGTTTGCCGGGTCCCATTACAAATTTTATTTTTTTGATCTCATTTTTGTTTCGTATATTGAACGTGAAATGGAAAAGTGTGGATATATTTCTAAAATGAATAAATAATTTAATAGATTATTAATCAATAGATTATTAAATTTAAGTATAATATTATTTTTGTAACTCATAGTAGAAGTGTTACCAGTGTCTGACGGTAAACAACTTTTAAATTATAAAGGATTATTTTTTTAAAAAAAAAGTTTTGTGTGAAAATAGATGAATCATATTAAATCTATGTGCTATTATTTCCTTAAACCAATTGTTCCTCTACAATTTTCTCACCTCCATTTCCAAGATATCTAACAATCGCAAAATATTTCACAGAAGGAAAGAAATATTTTAGGAATTTTGATAGACGAGATTTTATTCAGCATTTCCGTAAAAATTCTGTGAGATATGAAATATAAAATTCCATTTTATGAACCCAGCGTACGAAGAAATATTTCTGCGTATTTTTGAAATTTTTTTTTCTTTTTCTCTTTTCTGAAGTCAGTTTCCAAGGTTTAAAAAGCAATCACCAGTTTCTGCTTCCTTTTCTGAAATTGGTTTTTAAAATTTGTAATAAAAGTTTTCTATTGAAAGACTATTGAATTATCCTCCTTGAATAAGATTTATGGAATTTTAAGAAGCTAATTTTAGAAATTTCTTTGTTTGATTTCGATAGATCTTGATAAAAATGACGAATGGGAGAAAAATGTTTTGCTGATTTAGACACCTAAAAAGAAACCTATCATCAAAAAAAAAAAAAAAAAAAAAAAAAAAAAGGAAAAAAAAAAGACATAGTTTTTTACAGAACTATACAATTCTTTCGTTTTTAGGACTGAGACTTATTTTGATCTAAACGTCGAAACACGCTCAGAGAAAAAAAAATGGTCAAAACTACCAGGAAGTGGTAAAATTTACCGAGATTCCAGTTGATTCTATGAGAACATCAAAATGATCGATAATTTTTACCAAAGTGCTTTGGTAATTATTTTGGTCAAATTAACAATAAAGTATGGTTTTATAATTTGTCATAAAATTTGGCAATTTTATCATGATGACTTGGAGCAGTGTTTCCTAAACTTATGACTTTTAACTAAACTTATCCTTTCTAAATTTTTCGTAACGCTGTGTACCACTAATAAAAAAATGAATGTACTTTTTACTATACAAAATTGCACAAAAGTTAAAAATCACAACTGACTGTTGTCACCACTTATTATTAACTGTTAACTCTGCAAAAAATAGTCAATAGAAAAATACGTAATCGCAAATTTTCATGGCTAGCTTTGCTTTTAAATAGAAATTTTTGATATTTTCGTTTGTTGCAAGTTATTTCGTATAAGAACGCGCACCTCCGCTAAACTGTTCCCGTACCCCTGGGGGTACGCGTACCACACTTTGGGAAACACTGACTTAGAGCATGACATAGAAACTATTTATTTGGTTAAATGTATTTTCCTGCTTTGTATTAGATGTGCTAAATTTACAAAATGAATTTTAAATATTACCTATTTTGGCTTACAATATCAGAATTATGATTTTTTTTCTTTTTTATCAGAAGTGTAATTACCATTCAGCACGCTTTTGAAATTTATTTTGATGGATCTGTCAAAACGCAGTACTAATTTTGGAATTTCTGTTTAGATATTTTTAGATAAAAAAATCTTTTAAATATTAAATTTTTCAACTGGTTAAATAGTAATGGGCAATATTGAAGTTCTTACAGCACAACATCACAATATATCTATATTTTACGATATATTATTGGAATTTTTGTTTAGATATTTTTGGACAATGAAAAAGAAAACATCAAAAATATTAAAATTTTATACTGTTAAGTAGTAATGCGCAGTATCTTACAACACAGTATAGCTTCACAAATATTGATGTTTGACGATTTACCAAATCAATGAGGAGCCGGGATAGCCTGGTCGGTAGGGCGCTGGGCCTATGTCCGAGAGTTCGGGGGTTCGAACCCCACCTGCCGAAGACTCCTCGTGTAGTAAACGGTGACTGATGTACGTTAAATCTGTCGAGTCGCAAAATCCTCCATGTTTCCATAACAAATCAATACCTCCGGGGGTACTGGATTGGAGATCGATCGTTCTCTGATTCAGGTCAAAATTACGATCTGTGGATGAATGGATGTATAAATGGGTCCGCCCTGCATACGGGTGTAACGTATGGATGTGGCAGAAGTCGAATTCTTGGCCAAAGATGGCGCCACTGTAAAACAAGAACAATCGCCCCCCTCTGCCAAAACAGGCATACGTCAACAACAACCAAATCAATGTCTTCCAGTCACCATTTAATGTCATTGTGTTATTACATAATTTTACTAATTTGAATTTATTTTAAATTGAACCATAATTTCATAACCCAATTGAAAATAAAGCATTTTTTCAATATTGGTGAGAAATAGTTTAATTATAATTACAGAAATACTAGCACATTTAAGCACATATTATTGCATTCTATAAATATTGCGATATTACCGTACCTGCATTTGTATTTACGATATATAATGGGAAAAATTTTACATATACACAGCAGTCGCACAACATATAGATATTTCTCAATATATTGTTCAGTTCTTGTGTTAAATGAAATTTTGTTAAGATAAAATATAAAAGTGATATTACATTGTTAAATTTGAGAAATAAATTAAACTTTATCAGTAATTTGAAAATATCTAGAAACCTATATCCAAAAGCTGAAATTATTCAATATTTAAATGTTTTAAAATTGGCATATTTCGTGGCAAAAATCAGTTTTTGAGTTTCCTTGCTTTTTTTTTTCAGAATTATTATTAGATTCTGTTGAAAGTTTAGTTACGTTTTCCCAGGTTTTTTAGTTTATTTTTAAGAAATGTATTTCTGTTAAGCTATTTAATTCGTCTTCGTTTCTGAAAATATTAACATTATGCGAAATCTTGTTCCAGTGAAAGAATTGGTGTTTATCTTTTTTATTAAGTCGCTTCATATTAGGATAAAAAAAAACTTAAATGGTCGAGGATTATAGTAATTCTTTTTCCTTTTCGATTTTCAGAAGTTTTTAAATTTTTTAAAACTATTTTCACATAACATTTTTATCAAACTTAAACTTTTTGATGTTAAGTGTCACTAATTAGAGATGATTCTAAAAATGCATTTGTAAGCTCACGTCAAATTTTTTCCCCCTTATTAATTTGACAAAAATAAGTCCTTTTTTTTAAAATTTTAAGTGATTGGTTGCCCGATTGCTGAGAATTTTACGCATGAAGTGTTCGTTAAATAATTTTTTTTTCTATTCAATATTTTCTTTCGTTCACATTTATTATTTTCAAGGTTTAAAAGCAGTTTTGCTTGCTTGAATGCGATTGTTCAACAAGTAATTTAGTTGTATTCAGCAAGTATACTGTTAGATGCTTTATTTAAAATACTTTAATTTCATAGAATCCCACATAGTTTTTCGATTCCAAAAAAAAAAGCATTAATAGTGTTAATTAGTATCACGTTGTATCGGAATTTTATAGCACGATATATTGCCATGAAATATTGATATTTACGATATATTGCCATAAAATATTGATCACTAATTTGAAAATATCTAGAAACTTATTTCCAAAAGCTTAACTTATTTATTATCTAAATGTTTTTAAATTTGAAAATTTCGTAGTAAAAAGCAGTTTTTTTCTTTTCCAAAAATCCACAATTTTGAGTTTCCCTGCTTTTTTCCCAGAATTGTTATTAGATTCTGTTGAAAGTTTAGTGAAGTTGGCCCTGGAATTTTAGTTTATTTTTCAGAAATGTATTTCTGTTAAGCCATTTAATTCGTCTTCGTTTCTAAAAATATTTATATAATGCGAAATCTTGTTTCAGTGAAAGAATTTGTGTCATCCTTTCTATTCTGTATCTTCTTATTAAGATAAAAAAAAAAACTGAAATGGCCGAGGATCATAGTAGTTCTTTTTCGCGTTTGATTTTCAGAAGTTTTTAAATTTTTTAAAACTGTTTTCTCATAACATTTTTATCAAACTTAAACTTTTTAATGTTAAGTGTCACTAATTAGAGAGGATTCTAAAAATTCGTTGTAAGCTAACGTTAAATTTTTTTCCGATATTAATTTGACAAAAATTATTTTCAGGTCATTTTTTTATAATTTTAAGTAATTGGTTACCCAAATGTTTAGAATTTTACGCATGAAACGTTCGTTTAATAATATATTTTTCTATTCAATCTTTTCATTCGTTCGCGTTTATTATTTTCAAGATTTCAGAGTAGTTTTGTTTGCTTGAAAATTTGCACGATTGTTCTGTTCACAAAGTAATTTAGTTATATCCACCAAGTACATTATTATATGATTTATTTAAAATACTGTTTTTCATAGAATCCAGCATAGTTTTTGGATACCAAAAAACAAAAACAAAACACTTATAGTGTTAATTAGTATCACGCAGTATCGGAATTTTATAGCACGACAATTGATATTTCTCGATATATTATGTTATTTTCGAATATAATTAACCTACGTTACATGGGACGATAATTTTGTTACCCAATTAAAAATGAAGCATGCGCATTGACAATTATTTCGATGTAACCTATTTTATGATGTCTGATGTAATTTATTTCGATGTGATCCTACATAATTTTTATACAGGAAAAACAAATATTTATAGTTTTAAGTAGTATCACGTGGTATCGAAATTTCATGTCACGATCTATTTCCATGAAATATCGATATTTAACGATATATCGCGATATTTTCAAATATAAGTAATCTACCTTACATTGGGTTGTAATTTTATTACCCAAATTGAAATGAAGTATGCGCACTAAAGCCTATTTTGATGCAACTTATTTTGATGTGATCCCAAATAATATTTGAATACTGAAAAAAAGAATTGTAGTACTTTTACACAATATCGAAATTTTATGTCACGATATATTGCACTATAATAGTGATATTTTTCGATATATATGGTGATATTTTTAAATGTAATAAACTTACATTGCATTGGACAATAATTTTGCTAACCAAATGAAAATAAAGCATGCGCAATGGAAATCATTTTGATTTAAATGTTAAAACATAAAATTTGTTTTTGGAATTTATGTTAAGATAGTTTTGAATGTCGAAATCAAATTTAAATATTTAAATTTCATAGCGTTAAGTAGTTCTGAGGAATTCTTGCAATAAGATTTATCATCACAATTTATCTGTATTTGGGATTTTTCCAAATTTTGCAAATTCTCATTATTTTTAAATTGAAGGATAATTCATTAGTCTACTGAAAGTAAATTTTAGTATCAAAATTGAGGGAAATAATTTTAATTATAATTAAAAAATTACACACTTTTGATACATAATGTCGCATTCTATAAATTTTGCGGTATTTTCATATTCGATAACTGTTGCTATATTATTGTATTCGATAGTTATCATATGTCCGTATCATATATCACATCATTTGAATACATTTGAAATATCATTATTGTGATTAAACAAAATACCGATATTTCACAATGTATCGATACATTGTTCTGTTCTTGTGATGAATGAAATTTTGTTGGGATAAACTATGAAGTTTAGTTTATTTCTCGAGTCTAAAATTTAAAAATGAACTAAACTTCATCCGTTATTTGGAGATAACTAGAAGTATATATACAAAATATCAGCAATAATTTAATTGTATATTTAAATGATATGAGATAATGTTCTATGGCTCAAGATTGTAAACACAATATCTTTGAGTTTTTTTTTATACATTCATTTTCATAGTTTATTGGATTTTTATTGAGTTTTTCAGAGTTTAATCAAACTTTCCTTGGAATTTTATTTGTTTTCCAGATATCTTCTTCCTTTAAACCATTTAATTCGTCTTCGTTTCTAAAATATTTTTATATTTCATGAAATTTTGTTCTAGTCGAAAAATAGATGTCGTCCTCTTATTTTTCACTATAAGAAAAAAATTAAATGTTAAGGGATTAGCGTAATTCTTCTTCGAGAAATACTTATTTATTTCTGTTTACAATTTTATTGGATTTTTAAAGCTACTTTCAATTAACATTCAAATCACACTTAATGTAGGATTTCGTTATTGAATCTTTTCATTCTTTCGCTTCATTATTTTTAATATTTGAAAGTAGTTTTGTTTGCTCAAATATTATTAAGATTATTTAATTATTTAAAAATTAATTTATTTATATTCAACAAAAATTCTATTAAAGGAATTATTTAATACATATTTTTTCATGGAGGCCTACATGAAGAAAATATTCGGGTTAGAGTACCGTACTGTATGATGATTACATTTCTGATAAAAAAAATAGTTCTGGTTAATAAAATCAAAATTTACGGTACTTAAACCATTTATTTGGTAGATTTTTCATTCGTATGGTAACGGTATACCGGAAATTTGAGTTGTTAAATTTATGATTTTTAATAACACATATTTAGTAAAAATACAAAACTGAAAAGTAAATTCAACCAATTAAATGGTGTTTATGGTTGCGGTGCTTTAAGGTATCATGATAAAATTAATAAAATTAAAAAATTTTATCGCATATTATAAAATTATATTTTAATGTTAATTTTACCGAAATCCTTAACAAAGCGCTTCGGTAAAAATTACCGATCGAATACCGGAAACGGTTTACCCGAAATTCGCGTTGTTAAACTCGTAATTTTTAATATCACATACTTAGTAAAAATACAAAACTGAAAAGTAAATTCAACCAATTAAATGGTGTTTATGGTTGTGGTGCTTTAAAGTATCATGATAAAATTAATAAAATTAAAAAATTTTATCGCATATTATAAAATTATATTTTAATGTTAATTTTACCGAAGTCCTTAACAAAGCGCTTCGGTAAAAATTACCGATCGAATACCGGAAACGGTTTACCCGAAATTCGCGTTGTTAAACTCGTGATTTTTAATATCACATACTTAGTAAAAATACAAAACTGAAAAGTAAATTCAACCAATTAAATGGTGTTTGTGGTTATGGTGCTTTAGGGTATCATGATAAAATTAGCAAACTTAACAAATTTTATCACATATTATAAAATTATATTTTATTGTTAGTTTTACCGATATCCTTAACAAAGAGCTTCGGTAAAAATTACCGATCTTTTTCGTGTTCTCATAGAGCCAGAAACATGGTAAATTTTACCATATTCCTTTAGTTTTGACCATACTTTTGCAATCAATAATTTGATTTTGATGGACTTCAGTTAATTGCAGTATGCATTTAACCCTGTTAGGTTTTTCAATTGATTAAAATGAAAACATTATCTGGAAGAATTTTTATAGTCGTTTTCATCTAACGTTCCGCAATGACATATTATTGAACTGCAGTAACATATTATTGAACTGCAATTACATATTATTTAATCACATATTATTAACAACATATAATTGAAAATGGCCATAAATCGTAAAACCTTAAAATAAACTTTGACTTTGAATACCCATGTGTTTTCAAATAAATGAAGTAATTTATTTCCGTAGCTTACACGTGTAGAAACTTTATTATATTCTCTTCAAATTTTGAAGAACACTTCATGAAAAATGGAAGTTTTAAAGGGAGCAGAAGATTGGTTTATGCAATTTCGAATTCTGACTACAATGCGTGCTTTGCACAATCTGTACAAGTTAGATTTAAGAAACCTGCTTCAGTCTTTCAAAGTTAAATCTAAATTTTATCCTCTTATTTCTGAAAAGAACGCCTTTTCCACCTTTTCGTGATTCTCATTTTCACAAAGTTTTAAAATGAATGCTTTCAAAATTATTGTACTACCGAGACAATTTGTGAAAAGATTCTGCTTTGTTCTCTGGGCTCGAGATTGCGTTCGAAATGGAATTGTAGTAGCATAAAAGAAAGTAAAGAAGGTGTGATGAGATAGTTAGGACAGTTTGAATTGACTAGTAGTGGTGGTTTAAAAAAGGAACGTTTCTCAGCCCAGCTGAGTTTAACTTACCTAGTTTTTTTAAGTTTTAGCAGGAATTAACAGCGTTGTATTTAACTTAGCTAGATTGTTTTAGTTTTAGCAGGAATTAACAGCGTTGTATTTAACTTACCTAGTTTGTTTTAGTTTTAGCAGGAATTAGCAGAGTTGTATTTAACTTACCTAGCTTGTTTTAGTTTTAGCAGGAATTAACAGCGTTGTATTTAACTTACCTAGTTTGTTTTAGTTTTAGCAGGAATTAACAGCGTTGTATTTAACTTACCTATTATTATGTTAACTGTACAGAGCGTAAAATAAAAAACTGACCATACTGAGGAAATTTTTAATTTAATGATCAGATCTTCACGATCTAGGACTCAATCTTAATGGTTCCATGGGGTGACCTCGTATATGCTACTCAATTAGTGCAGATGATATTTTAAGTTACGAAATCAAATCCAAAAATGTATTTTCTCTAAATAAACACACTTTTTTCTGACGGATTCAGATTAATGACCCTCAAAATATAGGCGGTAGTCGCAATCTGTAAAGTTAGAGTATAGAGAGCTGTCCGAAGTTCAGACACTTTAATTATAATTTTACTTTTTGCTTACTTCGCTATAACTCGAAAACATTTGAAGCGACTTGAAACATTTTTGCACATAGTTCTAAAACTCGTTTAACCAAAGACAATTTAAGCAGAACATAACTTTTAGTAAATATTTATTATTTTTTGTTATTTTATTTAATAATAGTCTGAAAAATTTTGAACTGTGAGGTACACAATTTGTACATCATCTTAAATGGTGTAATTATACATGGCAAAAATACAAAATTTGAGCGAAATCGACCGCGAAATATGAGAAATCAAATTTTGAATCGGAAATCAGAAAAAAAGATTTGTTTATTCAGGGAAGTTCGTTTTTGCGGCAGATTTCCAAGCTTAAAATAATAACTGCACTAATTAATTAGAAATGTTTTGAAATCTTTATCAAAAATGAACTCAATTTATTATAATTTTAATGTTTACTATGTCTTTTAAAGAATAAAATATCCCCTGGCAATTGAAAATAAAACGATTCTCAGTTGATCAAATGTAACACTGTATTTGCTCTATTAAATCTGGTGATGTGATGCAGATTCTCTTTAGACCTTAATCCTTACGCTCTCTAATTTTACACGGTGTTCCTACACCGCCTCTCTTAATGTATACCTTTTGAACTCTTGTTAAAAATGAACAAAAAATTGTATTCTTAATTATGTTCTACTGTTCGACACTATCATTTAAGAGTGAAAAACCCAAAACTTGTCGAATTATTGACGAGGAATACAAAGTTTAAAACACCCAAAACTGTTTGATTTCTTTTTGACTTTATATTTTAGTGCTTTAGTATAAAGAGAAAAAATTAATTAAAGTGACCTAACCTGAGTTCTACTTGAATCCAATAATAATAACCAAATACACGTCATTCATTATGCTTTCTAATTTTACACGGTGTTTCGATTCCACCGCTCTTGATGTATACTTTTCGAACCCTTGTTAAAAATGAACTTAAAATGTTATTCTCAATTCTGGTAAACTGTTCGATACTGACATTTAAGATTGAAAAAACCCAAAACTTGACGAATTATTGACGAGGACTGAAAAATTTAAAACGCCTAAACCTGTTTGATTTTATATTTTAGTGCTTTAGCATAAAGAAAAAAAAAGAATTCAAGTAACATAACCGAAGCGTTGCTTAAACCCAATAATAATAATTATTTTTATGAATGAGTAAATACATACTATATTAACTATTCTAAACTAAAAGCTTAACTGCTTTAGATGTATAAAAAAATTGATATTCAAAGAAGCGTATTTTTGTATTAATTTTGAAGGAATCTAGAAAAGATGGGTTTAAATATATGGGTTCGTGGTATACAATTTCTTTATGAAGTATTTTAATTTTTTTATGTCTGTGGAATCATTCACTCCTCATTAGTGTTTGGTGTTTAAATACAACATAATAATAAGAAAATATTTACTGGTTTATTTTTACTTTTTTTAACCAAGATTCAAAAGCGTATTTTTAAAGTTGATCTAATTAACTTTCATATTAATTAATAATGACGGGTTAAGAAGAAACAGTTTTGGAATCTTTTTATCTATTAATTTATTAGAAGGGCATCTCTTTTAATTTACTTAAAGAGAAAAGATTTTACTTTAAAAGAAAAATATTCAGCTTTTAAAAGTTCGAAAAACAAAACTTTCTTCAAAGATTGCAGAAAAATTTTCACCATAACAGATTATTTTTTTATCTTTTTATTGGCATCATTAATCTTTTAATGGGTATCAGCAGCTAAAAATTTCAAAAGAAATTTTTCAAAATATTAAAATGGTGCGATTATAACTTTTAAAATAATAAAAACATCGCCTAATCAAACTTACTTTTATATTTACATCGCATTTTTTAAAATTTTTTAATGAGATTAAAGAGTTTAAAATTTTGAGTTTCTTTTTTTAGTTACAGATTTCAGTTTAAATACCTCAAAAGTTTTTGCGTTGTTTTGAAGAAATTTAGGAACTGCTTTGTTTCGGGTTTATTTTTTTTAAAAATATGCATCAAATACAGTATTATCAAGGCATTTACGCATAAGTCAAAATTAAATATCGGTTTCTAATCAAGTTGGGGTTGTTTATACATTTAGTCAAAATTATTTTTAAAATAAGAAAATTATGAGGCTGAAAAATGAATTTTTTGTTACCCGATTAGAAACTTATCCCTTCGCTTTAAAAATATATAAATAGCAAATAATAGTAGAAATGCTTCAAGCGCTTCCAAAGGAGGAGCCCATTTTCAGGATTTGCCAGACGTGAAGGAGAAGAAATAAAAGCGATTTGAAGCAAAAAAAAAAAAACTTAAGTTGCCAAAGAAAAGAAGAAAAGTAAAAGTGAGAAACATAACTTAAAAAAACAACAGTAGCCAAGAGAGAAAGAAGATTAAAAAAAAAAAAAAAAAAAAAAAAAAAAAAAAAACACTGTGGCCGAGAGGAGCAAATCAGAGTAAAATGCATTTCCACGCGCAATGGAGAGGTAGTGGGGAATTAAGATCGTTAACCGCTTCTCTTACCAATTATTTTTGAGAAAAAAAGCTAAAATTCAACATTTTTTAAAAATTTTTTATTAATAACTACAATGACCACAATGCTGACGTGAAATATCCTCAGTGGTAGACGGATCATGGGTTAGAGTCCACTTGCCGTTAAGCTATCCGTGGGAGGTTCTCGTGGTCTTCCTCTCCATGTAACGCAAATGTGGGTTAGCTCCTTTAAAAAGTCCTCCACGAAGGCAAATCTCTCCCAACACTCGATCCAGGAGTTTCCTTGTCTTCTGGATTGGGTTCAAAATTACAAGGATACGGAGTTGAACATTAGTAGTCGTAAACCCATAAAATTGCGTCGGCTGTTCAACGACGGATATAAAATAAAATAATAACTACTAGGAACCAAAACAAAACACGATACACAAGTCTTAAGTTGAAATTCAAATTTTTTTTTTTTTTGCGTGTAGAAAGCATTTAATTTTCCATCAGTTTACTACACCGAATTATCACGGTAAATGAAAAAAAGTCAAATATTAGTCTTTATAAGAATTTTTTTAAAATAAGCTACAACTCAAAGTGATACTTTCCAAACGGCAGTGAAGTGATACGCCATTTTGTTTGCTCTTTTTTCTACGTAAATACTGCAAATATCGTATATACAATTGCACAAAATGCGTGCGCAGCCTCGCAATTCCACAGCAAATCTCCCTGAAACAAAACTTGGCCAACTTCCAATCACAGCAGATTATTATTTTTTTCTTCTGCTTCCTGCCGAGTAAAAACGTGATAAAACAAAACATACCGACAAATTCTGCTACTCCCGAATTTTCTCGGGATAATAAACCTTTACAATATTACATACCCGAGTTAACTCGGGATAATCAGGGAGGCGGTTAATAATCAGTATTCATATGAATAAAACAAGATTCCAGAGAATCAAGGTGAGTGGGGTGAAAATATTTCATTTTTCGTTGGTAACTTTACTTTTTTTACTTCAAAGGAATGCTGAATTTTGTTTCTTCTCATTCTCGTCTGACAAGTCTTGGAAATGGGTGCCTATTTTTGAAGCGCTTGAAATATGTCAACTGTTATTTCCAGTTTATATATTTTTGAAGCGAATAAAGTTTTTACTCTGGTAATATCTTACCGTTTCAGTTTCTGGGGATTATTAAGTTGATAATTTTTTTTAATGAACTCGTAAATTTTTTTTTTTTTTTTTTTTTTTAAACAAGGTGTTTTTTTAAGAAGAGAAAACAAAATTAAATTAATAAGAAATTACGAAGCACGCTCTGATTATAAAATTTCAACAGAGGGTTTTATTGTTTAAATTTTCTTTTACAAATTAAGTTTATTTTTATGAGCATCTAGATTTTAAATATAGAAAATGATTAGTTTAGGACAGTGTTTCCCAAAGTGTGGTACGCGTACCCCGAGGGGTACGGGAACAGTTTAGAGGAGGTACGCGTTCTTATGCGAAATATCTTGCAACAAACGTATATTTAAAAAACTTCTATTCAAAAACAAAGCTTACCATGAAAATTTACGATTACGTAATTTTCTATTGGCTACTTTTCGCTGAGTTAACAGTTAATATTTAGTGATGTCAACAGCCAGTTGCGATTTTTAACTTTTCTGCAATTTTTTTATAGTAAAAAATACACTTATTTTTTTATCAGTGGTACACAGCGTTTCGAAAAATTCAGAAGGGGTACACAAAAGTCATAAGTTTGGTAAACACTGGTTTAGGAGATAATAAATTTTGAGCTTTAGTTAAAAATTTGTTAAATCAGAAACTTTGACCAGTTCAATAGATTTTTTAAAAAAAATAGATAGCAAGACTGAATTAACCTATTTAGGAAACGTGCTTCGAATATATCAATTAAATTCTGGTTTTTGTTGATATTTAAGAAAAATTATCGATTAACATAAAATATTTAGCGTTCATTTGAACAAAACGTTGAAAGATTAACTTTTAACAAAAAAGAGAAAAAAAAAGGAAAAAAAATCCTATTACAGGAATAAATGAAATTAAAAACTTTTCGGGAAAAAGCCCCCTTATGATCAAAAGATGAACTTTTCTCGCCGATTTTTTTGGAATTTGAGTCTCGGTGAAAAAACTCCGCGAATAAAATGAATGCTACATCCAAGCAATTTTCATAATTCTTCCTTATTTAATCTCATTAAAGAGCCTGAAAGAAAAGTGAGGCTCTTTTTTTCCCAGAGAATGAAAGGGAGGAAACGCAACTTTATATCCTTTTTCAGTTAAGAAAGTGGAGTTAAATAAAAAAAAACCCCACATAAATTGTGGCCGGAAATTAATTAAATATGATATTTTCCGAACGAATTACTGCAGTTATTAAAGTTTAAAAAAATGTTTTTTTATTATCATGGTCTCGTCGTAAAAGCTTCTTCCAGAAAGACGTCACCAAAGATAACATATTTTATTAGACTCACTGGAGGAAATGTTTTAATTTCATGCTTAACCTTTATAAATGGAATATTTTAATAACACATTTAAGACAAAGCAATAAAAAATTACAACCATACGGTTTTAGAAATTTTTGCACCAATCAAGATGAGTTAAGAATTTATCAATTTTATACAACAATAATATGGTTTAATATTTTAATATAATCATGATTTTTAATATAGGATAAACCATATTGTTGCTCATATTAAACTAATGATACAACTATAATGGGAAAATAGTTCAATTTTACTTTTTAAATGTTGTAGAAAATTTGAACTAAATTATGGTTTAAGGTGTCGATATCAAGGTTGAACGTGAGAGTCAATTTGCTTCAGATCCATACATTTCAGCTTGTTTAGAAAGTAGAGGCGACTTGTGGACGATGCTGACCACATTGCTTTAATCGTGCAATTGGTCACGGCATTGTGCACAGATAAAAAATATTCTGGTAAAATTTTCGCACTCTATGGTACTGTCTTGTAAACAAACCGTAATTCTGGTTAATAAAATTTATTTGGTAATTTTTTCGTTCTAATGGTAACGGCTTACCGGAAAACTATGAAATTTCATCACACTTACCAAATTAAATCTAGAGTTATAAAACCATATTTTATTGCTAATTTTACTGAAATCATTACGAAAGTGCTTCGGTAAAAATTACCGAGATTTTTGGTGTTTCCATATCCACAGTAAATGTTGCCGGAAATTCTGGTCTTCAAAATTATAATTCTTTTTACTACACATTTAGTTAAAAATACAAAATTGAGATGTAAGTATAACCGAATAAATGGTTTTTATACCATGTTTTTTATGTGTAATGATAAAACTACCAAATTTTACTACATATACCAAATTTTATCACGAATTATTAAACTATATTTTATTATTAGCTCTACCAAATCATTACCAAAACTTCGGTAAAAATTAACGAGACTTTTGGTGTTCCCATTGTCATGGTAAATTTTACCATATTTTGGGAGCTCCGACCAAATGTTTTTTCTCAGTGTAGAGCCTTAACCTCTGTAACCTTCCCGACCCACAATGAGTTTTGCGGAAATGCTTTACTTTTTCTTAAAGTCAGTTATTTTGTGACAGTTGGGAATCATTCACCGGTGTGACCGTCGGCGTCATTCGTGATTTCTCATATGGTCTTATCATATGTGATAAAATTTGGTAATTAAAGTAAAGTTTGATAATTTTATCATGATATCTTAGAGCATAAATACCATTTGTTCCGTTAAATTTATTTTTTAGTTTTGTATTTTTTACTAAATGTGTGGTAATAGGAATTATAATTTTAAAAACCAGAATTCTCGCTAAACCGTTACCATATGATCGGAAAAGTTATCAATTGAATGGTTTAAAAATACCATATATTTTGACTTTATTAACCAGAGTAATGATTTTTTGCAGAAATGTCATTGTCATATAATAGGGCACTTTTACCAGAATTTTTTTCACGTAAGACTATTATAATTTAGACTTCTTTTATTGATAAGACTTTTCTTTTGGATAATTTAAACATTTGAATAAAAAGTATGGTTTCAATAAGAAACAAGCACCGGGAATGAGCTTTTCTTACGTGTGCCTGAAATCTTTACCTTTAATAACTTTAAACAGCTGATATTGTACTGAGGGATTGTTTTTATAGTTTTTCATAATTTCTGATACTATTCTATGTTTTCAAATGATTTCTCTTGTTAAATCTAAGCAAAAGTGAAAAATTTGCTTACCATAAAAAATACTATTTTTATACATTTATAACATTGTTAGATTCCATTTTGTTTGTTAAACATAGATTTCAGTTAAATGCTGGATTTTTATAAGTGGGTTCTAGTGAATTATAATATGCTAATATGCTATACAGAACCCCAAGGATATATGATATACAGAGAAAGTATGAAGCCAGTTTTTCCCACGTAAGCATTAGCGTTTTGAGTTTTAATAATTATATATTAAGCACTCGATCCTTTAAAATTTTTTTTTGGAATTACAATAAAATTGTTCTTTTTTTTAAAGCAAGAATGTGATTTTTACAAGCTGTTGTTGTGTTGTTTCTAATGACACATGAACAAGCCAAGCTCGAAAGCCATTGTCCTTGCGAATCAGAAATGGGCGCCTTTCGTTTGACAAGGGAGCACCGCAAGGGTGAAAGTTCGTCTTGGCTCAGAACCTCAAGGATATATGACACGAAGCCACTTTTTAAATTTAGGCATAGATCTGACGAGGAAGGAAATGTTTTCCTGATTCCTCGAAAGTGCTTTCGAACAATTTTATGAGCACGTATATCGCATGCATGTACTGGTAGGTCTTAGCGTAGTCGAGGTTCAAACCCCGGTCCCTCAGGATCAGAGTCCTCTTCTGGAAGCACTGGGCTACCACTACTTTTTATATGATAAAAATACGATGCAAAACGTGTAGCCTCTTTCAACGTTGAATGGGTTTAAATTTATATTTTTTGAAAAATGCTCTAAAAAAATCCCTGAAATTTAGAAACTTTTAAATCTAGTATTCCGACTTAATATTAACACAATCCTATTAAGTTTCAACTTCCTCAAAGAAAAAAAAATTTTGCAAATAGTGACAAATGATAGTTTTGTCCTCCATTGCTTTCCAATACTTTCTAAAAATTCTTAGTTAAAAAAAAAGAATTTTATTTCATGAATTGAGTTTATGGCGACATGTCACTAGACTCTATTGCGAGTTTTGAAAGAAAAATTTAAAAGACGGTTTTTGGACTTAAAAAGCAATCATCAATCTTAGTTTTCTTTAAAAAAAGATTCATTTTCAGAGATATTTGGCAAAAATGTATTTTTGGAATAGTATTGAAAGATCACCTACAAAAGATTTATGAAAGAGGAAGAAATAAGTTTTTTTATACCTGGACTTCCGTAAGCCATAAAAATACTCAAGGGGTACAAACGATAAAAGAGAGATTTCTAATAAAAGTAAACAAAAATAGCTTTTAAAATTTTTCATTATTTCAAAAACAATGCTTCCTTGGATTTTAATTAATTTCTTAAGGGAAGTCATTCACCCAAAAACTGTTCTTTAAATTTCAGACAATTCATAAAAATATTACTTTTCCATCAAGTAGATCTAGTTTCTTTTTAAAACAGTAAATTTTACTGTAAGGCATTTAATTTTGTGTTGCATTTAATTTTAAAAGACAAAGTTTGAACGTAGTTGGTTGAATAGTTCTTGAAAAATCAGATTTTAAATATAAAACTTTTTTTAAATTTCGACATCTCTGGAACTATTCGAACAATTTAGTTAAAATTTTATGTATTTTATTTTAAAATTACATTCTTTAAAATAATTTTAAAATTTATAAACCTTTTAATTTAAAACTTTTTTGACAACAAAAACGATGTTCTTGTTTCTAATGACGCTTGGACAATTTAATCTTGTGAGCCATTAGCTAAACGAATATATATATATATATATATATATATATATATATATATATATATATATATATATATATATATATATATATATATATATATATATATATATATATGGGTCATTCTCACGAAAACTGTCATTTTTCAGTTCATAATATCCTAAAAAAGTAAAGTGAATAAAAAGCTCTGAAACTTTTTATATTAATAGAAATATGTAATGGCATTATAAAGAAAGTATATATCCTATAAATTATACTTAATATTTAAATAAATTAATTAATTTCACTGTTTAAAAAGTGAGGGAATGATATTTTATTTTATTTCATGTTTTTCTCTAAGTTACAGCTACCTCAAGTTTGAAAATGATAACATACTAAGTATATCTAACATTTATTATGATTTGGTTTTATATACTTAATAGTTTTTAAAGGCTTGGGAAATAAAATTGGCTGGCACGATTGAACAAAAAAAAAATTTATAATATACTCATCTTGAATCATTCCCTCACTTCAGCGTCATTCCCTCACTTTATACACTAGTGAGGGAATGACAAATTTAATAAAATTTAAAAATAACAGTTAAGCCTAATTAATTTCTGAAATCAATCACATACCATTATATTCATACAAGAACGCAACATATAATTATCCTCCTTCTCGATGAAGTTGTATTTTATTTTACTCTAAAAAACGACATGAGGGAATGACAAATGTAAAATATTTTACCTGGTTTGATTCATTCAAATTTATTCCACAACAAAGCTTCCTTAAGTTGAAGATGGAAACATACTGCAATTTTGTTCTGTGATGCCAGTTGTTAACTGCTAAAGTTTTAATTAAAATATTTTTATTCTAAGAAGATTGCAGGTGATAAGAACATTGCTGTAAGTGAATGACGCGAAACACTAGGGACAATGTTTAAAATAGTGCTGTCTTAACATTTTTATCAGAAATTAAATTTAAAATTGATTTTCTGAATTCTATATTTTAATAGTCTGAAATAAAAAACACGAATTTGTAAATTTTTATTTCAGAAACAATTTTTTCTTTTTTTAAATCAACAGTGGGGACAAGTGAGGGAATGACATATTGGTATATTTTAATTACCTAAAATAAATAAAAAATAAAAATTAATAATTTTATTTTTATTCTTTTGTTAGCCTGCATTCTGAAGGACACTTTCCCTGAAATTTTTTTTTTCGTAAGTTGTAAAACAAACATAAAATATACTGGGGACATGAAAATGACTGTTTTTGTGAGAATGACCCATATATATATATATACAAAATATCTTATTCATAAACTGAAAAAAAAGATACTAAATGCTAATTTAAAGTTATTTGTTTCTATAAATTTTTCATGAGTAAACGAGCTTTAAAAACGGAAGTAAAGCTTATTTATTCACGCAATCAGTGCAAGAGGTATAGAGAAATATTTAATCTGTAAGAATAGAACAGAAGATACAGTAAAAGGCCACAAAGTTTGACCGGTCTTCTAACAAAACAACTGCAATTTTATCTTCTAGCTTGCAGTTGTTTCATAGAACAAGGAAGTCAAAAATACTAATCTGTTGAGTCTCACAATGGACTAATCGTAAAGACTCGGTTCCCAGTAGATTATTGAAGTCAAGCATCATTTGCTGCTGTCGGGTGGGTGACTGGTTTGATCAACCTGCGTAAGGAACGAGGGTGCGTAGTATCGATTCCCGTTAAACTGTTTTACCATTAGTGATCGACTTCGCTTGCAGGTCTTTGAATTACCAAAGCAGGGAGCCACCCTCACTGTTGAGGATTAAAATTGAGATGGTAGGTCTTCGGATCATCCTCAGGGATGTTTGCCAGAACGTCACTAATAGCCCATCACGCACCTCTAGTGCAACCTAAATAAAATACCAACCTACCTAACCTGCGGTAAAAAATATAAATTCATCCAGAGAAAAAAATGTTTCTTGAAGTCTGATTTTGTATTTTTAATTATAATAAGCAGTTATAGATAAGTATGTCTTGGATGAGTCCATTAATTCATGAATGGTGTGTTTCAGTATGTAAAAAATCCGATAATTAAGTCAAAAGTGGTGCAAAGTTTTTTTTTACTTTGCTCACTGCAAGCAGCAAAATAACTAAATAAACATCTAAGATACTTTTTTTTAAATATGTGCTCTTGATTTATGAATATGATAGAAAATAAAATAAAATAAAAACATATTAATCAAGCCTGTTTTTTCGTTTTCCCTTTAGAAAATGATAACATTATTAAGGGAAATAATTTTCCTAATGCGTTCTTAATTACCACATGATATTTTGAATTTTTAACAAAAGAAGGAAATAATTAATTGCTTATAAAAAGATGCATTTCAGAAATATTTCAACAAAAGTAATAAAACGCACATAATTTGGCGCAATTTGAAACGTTAATTAATACTGCTAATGGAGGGATGTAAGAATTCATTTAAACTAGAATATCATTATGAAGGAGAATAAAGTGCCATAATTTTGTAAAGTGTGAAATTTACACCCAAAATGAAAACAGTTTATAACAACCGCTGAAATTTACATCTTCAGTCAAGCAGTTAAGGCAGTCAGTAGAATCCTTATTTTGAGTGTTTCGTTAATTTTCCTAATTAAGATGCTTAAGAGAGTCATTAAATTCTCTTGAATACAAATTTACTTTATGAAAATGCCGCTCTTTCATCGATGTGTTTGTTCTTGTATTTTGTTCATGGTACTGAATAAATATTTTCTTGGTAGTTTACATCGGCACAGTCTTAAGCGCATGGGTTCGATTTACTTGAGTCACGCAGTGGACTGATTGTAATACACGGTTTCCAGCAGATCACCGAAGTCAAGCATCACAGGCTGCGGTCAATGTGCGGGTGGGTGACCACTTGGATCAGTCTGAGTAGGGACTAAGGGTGTGCGGTATTGGTCCTCATTAAACTGCTACCGAAGAGGGGGTGCCATTCCCTCTGCAGAGGATCAGAACTGTGATGGCATGTCTTCAGATCATCCTCAGGGATGTTTCCCAGACCGTAGCCAATAGCCCATTGTGCAGCTTTTAGTAAATGAACTACAACAACAATGATTTACCTGCCCGAAAGCCTGGGGGTCTGATTGGACAGCACTTTCTACGTTCGTGTCTGTGGGGTTTGAGTTGTTGTTGTTGTAGTTCATTTACGTCGCACTAGACTTCGAAGCATCACTGAGGATGATCCAAAGACATGCCATCACACTTTTAATCCTCTGCAGAGGGGATGGCACCCCCGCTTCGGTTGTGGGGTTTGAAATCCACCCTAATGCAATGTTTCCGAGTGGCCCGTTATTCTGAAGCTTGGTGCGGAGGCTCTGACTTCGGTGGAGCTTTTTGCTGAGGTTTCAGTGATTTCTGAGTAAAAAGATTGTGAGTTGCACAAGTTGTTCTGAGTACAATGTATTGGACCACAGTCCCACCCTCTCAAGTTTGTAAGCTTAATTCGTTTGAAACTCTTCGGACTTATTGAATATTCGGAGTTATTGGATATATTAGGCAAAAGAACAAATGGACAATACAGAGAAGGACAGAACGAAAATACATCCAAGGTAACAGCAGGGTACGAACCCGCTTCCTCCACGCTTTGTACAAAGTTAAACTGTTTTACCGTAAAGTGCTCGACTTCACCCACTGGTTATCGGGCTACCAAAGTAGGAGAGTCATCCCCAGTGCAGAGGATCAAAATAGAGATGGCATGTCTTCGGATCGTCCTCAGTTAGGTTTTCCAGACCGTCGCTAATAGCTCATTGTGCAGCTCTAGTGCGACGCAAATAAAGTACCCACTTATCTCAGCAGATACCGGAGCCATTCCCCTCTTATCGATATCTGCAAGCACCTTCTCGAGGAAAAGCTTGCTGAAGTTTGAAAAAAAGAAACCCAACTTAGAATACATTATAAGTTTCTGGTATTTCCTTTATCTTATCCACATTCACTCGTTTTTCTCTAGGCAGAATAAACACAGAGCTATAAGTTTACGCCGCAAAGAGCTAGTCGCCCTACATTCTACAGTCTACAATCAAAATGTTATCCAAATCAATAGGGGCCTCCCTGGCTGAGCAGTATCGCCTGCCAAACGCTCTGTTAAGCGTGGAGGTGGCAGGTTCGAATCCCGCAGTTACCCTGGATGTATTCTTTGTGATGTCCTTCTCTGTATTGTGCTATCCGCCCTTCTACTGGACAAAGGTTTATAAGCCTAAATTTAGCACACAAGCCTGCAAATGTATGTAAATCCATTAGACAAATCAATTTGTCTCCACAGGCATGGTTATCATCCCTCGTTATTGATCAACACACAATCAAATATCAAGACTAATTCATCACCCAAGTAGTAGTAGTAGTAGTTCATTTACGTCGCGCTAGAGCTGCACAATTTGCTATTGTCGACGGTCTGGGAAACATCCCTGAGGATGATCCGAAGACATGCCATCGCAATTTTGATCCTCTGCAGAGGGGATGGTACTCCCGCTTCGGTAGCCCGACTACCTGCACTTGAAGTCGAGCACTTTACGGTAGAACAGTTTAACGAGGACCAATACCGCACACCCTTGGTCCCTACGCAGACTGATACAAGTGGTCACCCACCCGCACACTGACCGCAGCCAGTGATGCTTGACATCGGTGATCTGCTGGGAACCGTGTCTTAACGATAAGTCCACTGCGGGACTTCATCACTCAAAGTCAATATTCTTAGTTGCGTTTTATGCAAAGAAAAATACATAAATGTTTTGATTTGTATTATGTTCGTTTTGCTAGAAATATTAATTTTTCATGTTGATGATAATACCATAATTATGTAACGCAGATGAGATTTGACGAAATTCACAATGTAGACAGTATGTAGAATTCAATGTAGACAATTCAGAGTAGACAATGTAGAATTCAATGTAGAAACAATCGAAAGACGATATTTGAAGATTAGCACAAATAAGTAGTGACGGAACTGATATCTTTATTCCAGCTATCGCTAGATGCCCTTTAATACAAAAACGAATTTGTAAGATTTGCACCTTGCCTTTCACTAAGTCATCAGATTTAATAATATTGAACTGACTTCCATCTTTATACTACTATATAGGTGACAAAAATTAACTAACATGAATTCTTGTCTTCTGATGGATTATTATTTTTGTTAGCTATCTTCATCTTGTGATGAACTGTATTGATTTTTATGCAAACTACCTTCGCCTTGTGACGGATAACTGTTTGTGCTTGTTATCCCTAATTGTAAATTAATCACACGATTTTAATGAACTTCTTTTGCTTTGGATATTCTTCCGACAACATCCTTTTTTTGCGGATACATTTTCGTCATCAGAGAAAGAAATAATTTCAGGTAAGCTTTAAATATTACTGATAATGCCAATTGAAAACTGATCATGCCAATTGAAATTGGAAGCAAGTTGTAAGAACTTTTGTAGCAAAATGCGTTAAGTGATGGCAATTTTTTTAATTGAATTTAAGGTAATATTGATTAGTTTAAGTATTCTATGTTATATGTGAATGCAATATTTATTTATTTTTCGTAGATTTCAGGCAATTTATAGATCAGGTTCATTTCAAAATTAGATTTCAGGTAATTTTCAGTAGAGTTTTTGTTTTGATTTATTTAATGGTGTTAAATTAAATGTGGAAGAAGTATGTTGCTGTTTTACCACACGAACAAAAATTTTATTCAATGCCAAATTATTTTTTTTAATACCAAATAATTTAATTGCAAATTGAAATATTTTATCCCCCTCATATTTATTTATTTGTAAAATATTTGTTACTGAAGAATTGTGTGTATTTAAAAAGTATAATTTTTTTTTCGCAAATTTTATTGGGGAAAACTCTTTTTATTTACTCTCAACCGATAGCAAATATATGATTTTGGGATTTAGATAAATTTGATTTAAAATTCGAAATTCTTATTTCGAAATTTTCTTTTTTCTGAAAGAAAAGTTGTTCAAAATGTTTTCATTTCGTTATTTAAAAATGCAAAACAGTATTTTTGCCACCTTAAACATTAAAAAAATGTTTTCACGTTATAATATATTTTTAAATCTATTTTTGTTACTGTTAAACTTTTATCTAAAATTTTTATTCCTTTGAATAGAATTACTGATTTAATGTAATTATATAACACTAAATCTAAGACTGGATTCAAGTCCTTAAGGAATAGGAAAACATTTCGAGGAAATTTGCGGGAAAAAAATAAAAATTTAAATATTGAATGCATTTATCTATAAGTTAAAATAATATTTTTTCAAAAATACATTCAAGATTATACATTTTTGAATATTATCATTTTAAACTTAGTCCCATGCGTATAGACTAATACAAAAAATATTGCCATACTCAAATTCGTGACATTTCCTTAATTTCTATTGTCATGTCATAAAATATGCTTGCTGTTTTTCAACATTCGTGTCTTTATCCTAAGAAATTCTTTTATTAAGTTGAACAAGCATAAATTTATATGATGAATTATATGTCAAGTAAAATTCCGTAAGTTATACCAAGGGTTTGACATGTCGTTGTTTTTGGAAAAAATACAATTCTAGTATGTAAACGTAATGAAATATTATTTTTAAATGAAATTATCTACCTATCTACATGTTTAAAACAGAACATTTGATAAATATTCATTAGACAAATTTGCAATTTTCAACCGACTCGAATCAAATTTGGTGCGGTTGCGCATGAGCTTGGTGTAAGCATTCTTCATTATTGGTGTTTACATTGTGAGCGCCAATGAATAATGAAATATTATTATTGAGTAATGAAATATTATTCCTAAATAAAATTATCTACCTATCTACATGTTTAAAACAGAATGTTTGATAAATATTCATTAGACAAATTTGCAATTTTCAACCGACTCGAATCAAATTTGGTGCGGTTGCGCATGAGCTTGGTGTTAGCATTCTTCATTATTGGTGTTTACATTGTGAGCACCAATGAATAATGAAATATTATTGAGTAATGAAATATTATTCCTAAATGAAATTATCTACCTATCTACATGTTTAAAACAGAATGTTTGATGAATATTCATTAGACAAATTTGCAATTTATGACCGACTCGAATCAAATTTGGCGCGAATGCGCACGATCTTGGTTTTATTATTCTCTATTATTGGTGGTGAACTTTCTTTGAAGCGTATACAACGTTTCAAACTTTAATTGTATATGAAAGCTTGGTGTTAACTTGAATAAAATCTCTCACACAATATTTTGAGTTATTCAACATCAAATTCGGAAATATGTTATATCTCAGTCATTGAAATGTACTTACGCTATTAATATGTACTTCTATAAACTACAGAGAGTTATACATTTTCCTATCCATTACTACAGCTTGTAAAATGATTCAAAATGTCAAATGCCATCCCCGTGAACAGTGTGCTAAAAAGCAAACGGACCATCCTAAATAACTTTTGATCTAATCTAATAATGATCAGATTTTTACGTTTCAGGACTCAGTGGTCCGAGAGGGTAACCTCAAATATGCTAATTAATGAGTCCATACGATATTTACGTTACGAAATCACTTTCTCTAAATAAGCATACTTTTTTATCGATGGATTCGGATTTCTGATCACCAAAATACAGGATGTAGCCGCAATCTGAGAAGTAGGGTTCCAATAGTTTGGTCAGGAGAGCGATCCAAATTTTGAACCCCTTAATGCTAACTTTACGTTTTGCGTATTTTTCCATATCTTGAGAGCCTTTGAAGCGAATCTAAAAATTTTTGCCCAGAATTATAAAATTCGTATGGTCCAAAGATAATTGCAACCAAAGAAAAACTTTTAGTAAATATTTATTATTTTATTATTTCATTTAATCGAAGAAATTTTGAATTTTAAGGTTTACAAATTTTTACATAATTTTAAAAAATGTAATTTTATGTAGAAAAATACAAAATTTGAGCAAAATCTAAGTTCCTGAGTAAAATGTAATAAATATTTACTTTATAAAATGTAATAAATATTTACTTTATAAAATGTAATAAATATTTACTAAAAGTAATTTTTTGCATGGAATTATCTTTGGAATTACCATCTACTTTTATTTCATTTATGAAAATTTCATAGGAGTCTGTATTTATGCAGAGGAGAGGTACAAAACTTAAAATATTTAAAAAAATATATTTTTAATTGCATTTTTTTATAATTTCCGAAATGATAAAGTGATAAAAAAAGGTAAGAATATCTGTCATTATGCTAAGATTATCAGCAATTAACAAGCACTTGCAATGTAAAAATAAACCCCGTTATTTTTTAAAAAAAAAGCACTTTATCTTCTAAATTTTTTTCATCCTTTATTCTGATCACGAAACGAGGAAACTAACAATAACAAGACTAATTTTCCAAATTTTAAATTAAGAAAAAAAAAGTTATTTTTTTCACGTGAGGAGAAAAAAAGATTTTTCACTGCTCCCTAATGTGATAAAAACATCATTGCATTACTTTTTTAAAGTCTTAATTAATAGGAAAATACATTATTTATTAATTAATATTTTTAAATTAGAAATTTTTTTTGGTCTGTGAAAAAATTAGAAAAATCAGATGTGTTGAATTTAAAAAAAAAGCAGATTAAAATACAGGTAATTATTATTTAAAAAAAACTCAGTTGCTTTTTATAATTTATTAACTTTTTAAGTAATCAGATAATTACACAGTTCAATGTTAAAATATATTTAAGCATAATAATTTTTTATAGTTTACCCATTACTTATTATAGTTGTTTATTAAGAAACGCTTCAAACTTAAATAGGTGAGGGACTTGTTTTTTTGAAATTAGGGGAATTCTTAAGTTAATATATGGCGTATTTTAAAATGTTTATTTAAAGAGCAATCAGTTTCTCATTTTATTTTTTATAACATCAATTAAAAAGGGATACTAAATTTATCTTTTTATCTTATTGTGCTATTCAAGTACTGAGGGTAATCAACCGAGGGATGATCTTTACTGTCGGAAATGAACTTGATTGTTTTGCATTCTATGTGAAATATTAATCTTGAAATTTTTCATTGTCAGAAAGTATTTGACTCTTTTCGCTCAAAGTTCAAATTTTGTTACTTGCAATTACATTGGTTTAGAGGAAGTGAAAGTTTACATGCATGCACAATTATTTTGGTTAAGAAGATATAAAAGTTTACAGAGTTTACAAATTGATAAATATTTAGTCACAATTAAAATAAAAAATAAAATGAAAAAAAAATTTTTTTTTTTCATGAAGTGTTCTTCGGATAAAGGGATTTAATTTTGTGAGTAAAATGTTTTTAACATGCTTTAATATTAGTTCCAATGAAAAGTCAATAAATGCAAGAACTAAAATTAATGTGTACTAGATATCAAAGATTTAACCACTCACGTAAATTCGGAACCTTTCCTTATTACTCCTTCCTCATATTGTGAGGGTAAAGTATTAAAATCTGACTGAAAAAAAGTAAGTTTAATTTTTTCAAATAATTAGCACATTCAAGTTCGTTTTTAAAATCTGGAAATACAACCATTTGCAGTGCAGAAAAAAAACTCCCCTTACCTTTATGAATAACTTTTGATCTAATGATCGGATCTTCGCGTTCTGGGTTGCAATCTTAATGATTCGAGGAGATGACTTCAAATATGCTAATTAATAAGAGCAGACGATATTTTAAGCTACGGAATCAAACACAAAAACGTACTTTCTGTGAATAAACATACTTTTTTGTGACTTTAATTATAATTTTATTTTTTGCGTAGTATGCCATATCTCGAGAACTTTTTAAGCAAATAGAAAAATGTTTGCATGCAATTATAAAATTCGTTTATTCATGCAAAAAATAAATTTTTATTAAACATTTAATATTTGTTATTATTTTATTTAATAATAGTCCAAAAAGTTTTGAATTGTTAGGGAAACATTTTAATGTCATTTTAAAGTATGTAATTTTACATGGCAAAATGCAAAATTTGTGTGAAAACATTAGAATAGTTCCTGAGAAATCGAGCATTTTATTAATTTATGTCTTTAAAATTCGATTTCTCAGAAACTATTCAACTGATTTCATTCAAATTTCGTTTTTTGCCATGTAAAATTACCTAAAAAAGTTTATACCTCACTATTCAAAATTTTTTCAACTATTATTAAATAAGAAAAAAAATAAATATTTACCATATTTTATTTTGTAAGTATTAATTAGTATTTCTGCAATAATTAGCATGTTTGAAGTCCCCCCCCTGAACCATTAAGAATGAGTTCTAGAGCGTTAAGATCCGATCATTAGATCAAAAGTTATTTTGGTGGTCTGTTTTTTTTGTTGCACTGTACGTGAAAATCCAATCTCTAGATCAAAGGTTATTTTTTTCAGAATGTTTTACATATCAAAGAAATGTAAAAAAAAAGCAAAAATTAAAAATTTCTATTGTGAGCAATGCTTTTGTAAACAAGCATTCTTTTTTAAGTAATTTTATATTTTGATTGCTTTCGCGTTAATATTATTTAGATGCGTTAATATAATGTTATATACAAGTATATAATTGTATGAGTAATATATTTTATATGTTAATACTATTTATATTCACTATTAATATAGTTATGTTTGTATCAATTTAATATAATTTTAATTTAGTACAATTTTCGCAAGTGATTCTTTTAGTCAACGTTTTATAACTGTTTTTTTATTTTAGTTAAAAAGCAAAGATTTTAATAGTTGATATACTTCAATTTATTATGGGGAAATATTAGAATGTATTTAAATAATAAAAAGAATGACTTCAGATTATCAAACGCAGTTTTATTTACTTTCATATCCTAACTTCCTTTCATCCATCTACAAAAAGAAGAATAACTTTCTTTTTCAAAGTTCTTTTTTGGAATTTAGGGACTTTTCAATCTTCCTTTGAGGCTTCTTTTTATTATCCGTTTCATTTTTTATCGAAGCCAAAGAAAAATTCAAAATGCTTCATTTTATTCAAAAAAAGTCTATAAAACTTTTTTTTATAAACATTGTTAAAATATTTATATACTTATATATTATCCAAAATGTAAGGAATATTATAGGAGATGTTTTAGTATTAATAAAGGTAGCTAAGAAAGGACATTGTTTTATAAAGTCACTAGAATAAAAATATTTTAAAATATACGTACATACAAATGGGATTTTTTTATTGCTTATTATATTTGATATTTTATGATATTTTAAAACGTATTGAAATACTTTTCTTCACTTTCATTTTGATTAACTAAAAGAAAAATTGTGGTAACTAACTTAAACTTAAGATTTTACAATTAGAAAAATAGCCGAGTACCAAATAATAATATTTCGATAATGTCGATACTGGATTTGTTTTTCAGATATTTTTTCCGATTCCACTTCTCTCTATTTAATTTTTTAATATCAAAATTTTAGACAGTAAAAAATTGCCTCATTTCGAAATGTTTTTTTTCACGATTTTTCAATATGTTCTTACAGACTTGATAGATAGATCACTGAGTTAACGCTATAACAAATGTTTTTCTTGTGACCCAAAATAGAAGTGCGGTGGATTTTTCAAAATGCTCTGCAACTGACACACTTAATAAATATTTTTAAAACATTTCTCAAATGTAAAGGAAAAAAAGTTTCATGTTACACTTTAATATTTAAGTGTGGACAAAACAAAAATGTGCTTGAAATCTAACGAAGCACTACTAAAGAAAGTGGGATTGCAAACTCCAAAAAATGTTTGATTGCCAGAGAAAACCGAGAGGAGTATTAGGAACACTTCCTAGTTTTAGAAGGCAATCAAACAGGCTTTGATATTTTCAGTATCGCTTTCCTTAGTAACAACCCTTGTTTCCTTAGTTAACAGCGATTCATTAAAATTTCAAAGCGTTTCTATTTTTTCATGTTTAAATATTACAGTGCTACCTCTTGAGTCCATACTTTTTAAATTAAAAATTCAAAAATAGGCATCAACGGATGTCATTATGGAACACATTGTCTATCTGATCTTGTATATCTACATGATCTTGTATATATGTATGTAGTCACAGATAATGTGATCTTTTAATCTATGTGATCTCGTATATTCATGAATACTAAAATAACAAGAATAATAGAGAAAAAAACAGCTCATATCAAATGTTAAAAACTTTAATAAAGCTCAAAAATTATAATTTACTTTAAAATAAATTTATTGCTTCAAAAGCTTTGACTTTAAGATTTCTAGATTATATTTCTTTCTTGTTACATCAACACTATGTTTCTCAGAAAAATCTTGAGCAAATGTAAGAAAAATTTAAATATTGCAGCATTATCATGAATCTCGTTTAGTCATTTACTTAAGCTCTTTCTTTTTTTTTTCACGGATTTTCGCAGAGATCACATAGATTTTAAAATTATTTATTCATTCATGTTTGATTTCATAATTGGATGCACTGATCTAAAAATTGTATTTTGTTTGAAAAATAAATATTCGAGCACTGAAAATCTGTTAAACTTCTTTTTTTTCTTTAAGAGATAATTTGAGAAGGAGAAAATAATAGTAAAGTGACTTTGTTGATACTAAATTATAGAGTTTAAAAATATATTGAACTGCATTTATTTTAAAATTTTAATTTTTCTCATTCTACGCTGTTTGCGGCATATTTTTAAAAATAAAGTGTTCGTTTAAATTAAAATGAATAAATGTTGTTCATGATATAAACAAGTTTTATCTTTGTTTATCTTTTTTTATCTTTCTTAGAGCCCCGCTTACATTGGAAAGCATATTATAGAAAAGCATTTTTATATGCTTGCCATGGCTATTCAATATCGAAACTGTTGCTGAAAAGCATCATACTTTGAACTGATGCATTTTTAATTATTATCATTTTCAATATACATCTCTTTATTGCCGCTATGCGCCAGGCGAATTTTCCATTATTCGAAACACTTTTTGGAGTCTTTCTCTAAAAACTTCTTCATGACGCACTCAGTTTTTTTTTACACATTCGAAGTACCGAAATCTTGTTCTTTTTCTTTTTTTAAAATTTTATTTCCTATGAGCTGCACAATCAGTCTTCCCGATGAGCAGACCTAGTGCGTTCTCCAGAAGTGGTATCCACTCTTTCAGGACCACCACAATGGGTGAGATATCGTTGGCCATGGTAATTTGAACGTCTAGTTTCTGCCACACTAGATGGCAGCACCGAGACTCTATTTGGATGCTAAAGTGCACTAGGAATTTAAGTTTGCCGGAACGCCAAGAGCCAATAAGGCACTCCAGGCACTTTTACATGCCGCACAATCATACGACATGGCCGCTGAGAATTTTCTGCATTCCGAAAATCCGGTGTCTGGGTCGGGGATCGAACCCGCAGACTTGGGCTCAGAAGGCCGACGACAAACCAACTGCGCCACCCAGCCGGATCTACGTCGGATCATCATCGGATCATTGGTCGGATCTTCTGTCGGATCATATGCCTCGTTATTTAAAAGCCACTCTTCGTTTGTGCAATAACCTCATTAAATTTAGTCGAAAACGGTTTAGATAAAGAGAAGTGCGTTTCATTATTTAACTACTTAAAAATTTAAAGTCTTTATAAATAACGATAACAAATAAATAACACTTTCATATTTGAAACTAAGTGTAAAAAAATCACACCACAAAAATTTTAACAGAAAGGAAAGTATGCATTTAAATGTTTCATATTTAGCCATTTTAAACCCCATATGGAGAGATGATTCATGAAAAAGAACTTTTTCAAATAACTAGAACAAAAAACAAGGAAAAAATGCGCTAAAAAGAATTATAGTTAAATCTGCTTAGTTATAAATATTTAAGCAGGTTTAACCATGAGTTCAGCTTAGTTGTAAGCAATTTGTAAGACTCTATTAAAGTTTATTAAATTTTATGCAGAGTTCAACTCCAAATACTATCTAATTTACTATCTAATTTCAGTTGTTTGACAATTGTTATATTTTTATTTATTTTTTGTTTAAAAAACTGAGTAAAACATGCAATTTAATTTTTTTACGCTATGTGAAACTTTTGATTTAATACATTTCAAAACAGCTCATGAATAGTAAACACAAATTCTAAATTTGAATAATACCAGTGATTTTAAAATAGTTATGACATAAAACTAACTCAAACGATATTTTTAGTTTTCTTCCTTAAAATCCCTGTATGATATGAAAGTGTTTTGAAACTCCACATTTTATGTCATAAGAATAAGTTAAAAATTCATGACATGGAAATTTAATGCCAAGAATTTTAGTCTGAAAGCTACAAGAAATGTAACGTTTCAAAAGAGGTTTTATGTATGCCAGAAAAATATGCACATTTTCAAATTTTATTGAACCCCTAGGGGCAGTACTTGAATTCTGATAACAAATTATGATGTAGCATACAAGGTAAAGAAGTGCTTTGCGTATTAGAGTTTAGGAAAAAAACAGGGTAAACATAAATTGAGTTAGTTGCAACAAAACAAAAAAATTATTTTAAATTTAGTAAAATACTTTAAGAGATTTATTTTTTCTATAAATATTTGTAGACATAATTCTGTCTTCTCCTGACACAGTAGTTTTAGATTTAAATAAATCTAAATTTAAACATGAGATGTTTCTATGCTAAATATTCTAATTAAATTACAATCAAAACCTGATCATAAAAGTGGTTTGATTTCTAAAGAAAAGTAGTTGACGATTTAGTTGATAGAGGAAATATTGTTGTTCTAAGTGTAAGTGTGCTTAGTTTTAAAAAATACTTTCTATTACTTATTTTTCCTAAAAAGAATGAGATATTAACATAAAATGACATGAAAAAAGAATTGTTAGATTTTGCATAAACATTTAGGACAAAATTTAAAAGAAAAACCCCTTCAAATCCAAGAATAAAAACTTATTAGGATAACATTTTAAATCATAATAGCATTATGGATAAGATAAATATATTATTATTTTTATTTATATATTTCACTTATGAGCATCATAAACTCGGGTAATTCTTTATCTATTTTGCAACACTTAAGTTATTATTCATTTTGTTAGGTTAGGTTAATAATTGTAGGTTAATATTTTTGTTAGGTTTGTTAGGTTAATAATTTAAGTAGTGTTGAAAAATTAGTTAAATGTTAATAATTTATCAGAATTTTAAATTTTAGTACACATATAATTCCAATAATTCAAAATTTTCTTAATAACTGTTAGACTGTTTTTTATCTTTAAAAAATACCAAAATATATCTTTACTTGTAAATAGAAGGGTCAAAAATATATAACAGGGTAACCTGGGTTTCATCTGCGTCAAAGGGTTAAAAATAAGTTATACATTATTTTATTACATTTCGAATTAACAATCTATAATATTGAGTTTTACCAGAGACTTTTGCATGCTAGTGTATGTGTGCCAGATTAAGATGGTTCATAATAGATTATACATATGAACTAAAATTAAAAAATTCTAGTTTTGAAAAAAAAAATGATTTGTATTTCTGAATAGTTGAATACCTGGTTGAATATTTGTGAGAATTCGAATTTCGAAAATGTCATATATTTAAAATTTGATTTCTCAGGAACTATTCGACAGATAGAGTTCAGATTTTGCTTTTTACCATTTAAAATTACATTCTTTAAAATTATGTAAAAAAATGCATACCTAGTTTTTTTTAAAAACTTATTCGACTTTTAAGTAAAATAATAAAAATTTTGACTCTGGGGAACAATTTTTTTTGTTCTCTGTTGGATGAGATTTTTTCTTAAACAAACCTTAGATATTTTTGTTTTGCTAATTTCAAACAACCTGAAGTCAGTTTATTTCTCAAAGCTGCAGTTTTTCTTTTAAGAGACACTTTAAGTTTCTTTATTTTTTGGCCGAAATTTACAAATTTAAGAACCTTATAAGTAACACGGGTTGCGTAAATATTGCATCAAAATTCTAAAGAATTAAAAATATTCATCAAGATTAAAAAATCATAGAAACTCATGCCTGAAAATTTCGTCGTACGCTGCTAGGGGCGCATACTACTCCTTAAAATTGATGGTTTTAGGAGCAAAACTAATTTCAGATATGAAATCTCCGTACCTGAATCGGGAAAGATCAAGTATTTGTATAAATTCAAGGAAAAATTGGTTCCCCAGTGTAATTATAAGAAATAATATTTTGCATTGAATTATCTTAACAAACTTTATCATACTTTATCAAACTTTATCGACCAGCCATCGTTGGGATTCATACCCGGTTCACCCCATTGGAAGGCGGCGAACTCTCTATTCCTTGAGACATCACGGCTCTTTTATAATTGTTTTTATTTAATTTAATATTTCATAAACGGAGTTGGACAGCTGACCCAATATTTTGGGTTTACGACTATTAATGTATAGCTCCACTGCCTTGTAATTTTGAACTCAATCCGGAAGACAAAGGAGCTCTTGGATCAAGTATTGGGTGAAATTAGGACGTTTTGTTGGAACTGACCCTCATTTTCGTCACATGGAGAAGAAAACCATGAAAACTTCCCACGGTAAGCCTAACGGCAAGGAGACTCCAATCCATGATCTGCCACTGAGAATAATTTACGTCAGCACTGTGGTAGGTTCAATCTGGATGCGGAATTCGTATCGATCAGGCATTGCTGGGATTCGAACCTGGTTTACCTCATTGGAAGGCGAATGCTCTAGGCCCTGAGCCATCAGGGCTCTCGTAATTGCTTTTTATTTTATTTTATACCTGTCGTTAAACAGCCGACCCGATTTTAAGTTTACGACTACTAATGTTTAACTCCGTAGCCTTGTAATTTTGAACTAATCCAGAAGACAAGGAAACTCCTGGATCAATATCCCCTGAGGTATTGATTTGTTAAGGGAACATGGTGGACTTCGTGTCTCAACAGATTTAACGCACATTAGTAACCATTTATTACACGGGGAGTCTTCGACCGGCGGGGATCGAACCCATGAACTCTTGGACATGGGCCCAGTGCCCTAAATTTTTCAATTCGTTTCAAGCAATGCTCCCCAACCTTTTTATTACCGCGCCGCTGACCGGTCTGCGTTTGATAATTTCCCTGCGCAATTGTCCTGCTTTTTATAATTTGAAGAGGGTTGTTAATTGTTTATATTTCAGATTGTTTTGATATACTAATTTCAATTTCCTTGCATTTAACGTTAACAATTTCATTGTATTTCTCGCACGGTTATCATAAACACCTATGTGTATGATAATGTCTTCAACTTAATAATTATTCCTTTTGTATTTAAATAGTGCTCATTATTAAAAATATTTAAAATTGTCTAACCACAGATTAAATTGAACTTATTTTCATATAAGATGACTTATTTGGTTAAATTATTTAACTACATATGCGCATTTATACTTTACTGAGTAGAAAATTACTAGACGACTCAAACTTATTTGAATAATAGGCTTACGGGTTTAATATGTATAAACATCTGCGTACACGATATTGTCATCAACTTACCGATTATTGCCTTATTCTCTAAATAGCATTAGTGACTCGATAATATATGCTCTCCAAATATTTTAATTAGGCCTCAACTATTTCCAAACTCGTTTCATTTAATCTAAGGTTAACTAAATGTCCTATTTGAAGATATCGCACACATTAGAATTCAAAGTTTGCTCAAAGTGAAACTAGCAGATTGAATTGGATATCCTCTCCGCATAATTAAAAATCAATGATGTTAGAGGAAGTGTTAAAACTTAATTTAGAAGTGTCAGAGAGTGTCTTAAAAGTTAACCCTTCAGAATAATGTTTTGAAGTTAATGTTGCGAGTTAAGCAGCAGCTATAAAGTTGATTGAGCAAACCGATTGAGAGGATTACAAGTTGTGCCTATGGATTTATTCACCTTTGGTACTACATAGTGCTTATTTTATATTAAAGTAATTTTAATGAATCGTAGGCTTATATAATTTGTAGCATTTTATTCTAGTAAAGAAAAGTCTATATTTAATAAATAGTTTATAGAGATGTTCCGTATTAACCTTACTTTACTTTTCAGTTTAAAATTCTCTTTTCTAAAGGAAGATAAAATATGCATGTTGAAGATAGCAGATATTAAGAAGCATTATGATCTGCGATCTTCAGCATGCATATTTTTTAACTTTATTCAACAGAAAAGACGAAAAAATTGTCAAATCTTGGCGAATCAAGTAAGGAAGATGAAATGAAAATGATCAGGAATCGATCTGCGTGATTCAACATGCATATTTTTAACTTCATTCAGGGAAAAAGGGTGAAAACATTATGAAATCTTGATGAATCATTAATGACGAAGATGAAATTGAAATAAGCAAGAATAGATCTGCGTACTTCAGCATGCATATTTTTAACTTCATTCAGGAAAAAGGAGAAAACATTATTAAACCTTGTCGAATCATTAATGAGGAAGATTAAATTTAAATGATCAGGAATCGATCTGCGTGATTCAACATGCATATTTTTAATTTCATTCAGGGAAAAAAAGAGGAAAGCATTATCTAATCTTGATGAATCCTTAATGACGAAGAAGAAATTGAAATTAGCAAGAATAGATCTGAATACTTCAACACGCATATTTTTAATTTCATTCCTTAACCTTCATGAGGGAGATTAAATTAATATTAGCAGAAACCAATCTGCGATTTTCAACATGCATATTATTTACTTCATTCAGGAAAAAAGATGAAAAAATTATCAAAAATCTTATGAACCATAAATGAGGAAGATTAGATTAAAAATAACAGGAACCAATCTACGATTTTCAACAAGGATATCCTAAACATCATTAAGAAAAAAGATGAAAGCATTATCAAAACGCAAAGAATAATAAATGAGGAAGATGAGAGTAAAATTATCAGCAACCGGTCTGCGATCTACAACATGCATATGTTTAACTTCATTCAGGAAAAAAGGTGTAAACATTATCAAAACTAATCATAAATGAGATTAAAAACAGTATGAACTGATAGAAGGTGAAAACTGTCTGGTAAAACAGCTTTTAAAATTTCACTGGTAATTTGATCCATTGGTAACTTTTAAAGTTTCACTGGTTCCATTAAAAGTAACATTAACTAAAACTAGCGAAGAAAAAATACACCAAAGAGCCATTACATTATGACCACCCTCCATCTATAACAATGGACTCGCCCAGGTTTTCATGGTTTCTCGCCCAGGAACAATGTTTTCATGGAGCACATTAGGACCCATAATCCTCATAGAATAATCCCTGACGTCTGTAAGCTACTTGAACATAGTTGCAGACCAGGTTCACCCATTCATGGCAGCAGTTTCTGCGGGGGATGGTGTTTACCAACAGGATAATGCACCATGTCATAAGAGTCGAATCGTCGAAGAACATTCCAGTGACTTTCAAATCATGTCTTGGCCCCCAAATTCACCTGACCTTAATCCAATAGAGCATTTGTGGTTCTACTTGGAAAACCAAATTCTTGCTGCCATGCTACCCCCTCGCAATGTGAGGGAATCGCAGGACCAGTTGGTGAGCGCTTGGTACCAGATACCTCAGACTACCTATCAGTACCTTGTGGAATCAATGCCACGGTGGATGCTAGCAGTTTTGAGGGCTAAAGGTGGTCAAAATGTAATGTCTTTTCGGTGTACAATTATAATCGATTGCGTAAGAAGTAGGACTGGGCGATATTAGAAATTATATATCGTGATGCATCGTCAGTTTTGCATCGCGATATAGCGATGTATCGCGATATAGTATTTTTGAATTTCATTTACTTGTAAGGCACAGAAAGTCAGATTTCTATCAAAACTTCATACTCAGATTGATTTAAATCAATTTATAAATTTGAAGATATATATGTTTTGCTTAAGAAAGATATTAAATAAATTGACTACAATGAACAAATCTTACTTAAAATATTTATTGAAATGTTTGTCTAGAAATTCATAATACGCGTAAAACAAAGTGTTAAAAACTTTTTTTAAAGCGTTTCTTACAAATTAATATTTTCTTGTACTATTATGCATAAATAATTACATAACTATTAAGTTCGATCGTAATGTTCAATTTCTAAATGAAACGTTAAAAATTATTTGTATGTTTAAAACAAAGTGCTAAATAAATTTTATGAAAAAAAAACGCTTTTAAAACAATATTTTTTATTATAATCATTTCAGTTATTATAGTTCATTTACGTCACACTAGAGCTGCACAATGTGCTCTAGACTAAGTGTGTCAATCGACGACCTGCACGCGAAGTCGAGCACTTTACGGTAGAACAGTTTAACGAGGACCAATACCGCACACCCTCGGTCCCTACGCAGACTGATCCAAGTGGTCACTCACCCGCACGCTCCCCGCAGCCAGTGATGCTTGACATCGGTGATATGCAGGAAACCGTGTCTTAACGATCAGTCCATTGCGGGACCTTATCATTTCTGATAAATAATTTAATTTAACTAAATAATGACTGAATTATGAACGAAAAACAAAGTAAGATTTAATTTCTTAAAAATAAAAAATTTTGATATTCGATAATATATTTAGCTAATTAGCAAATAATATGAAAAGAATATATTTTTAAAAAAATTATTATACTCTCTAATAAAACGAAGTGCTAAATGATTTTAAAAAATGAATAAAATACGCAAACCTTTCAAATTTTTTTGTATAAACAAAGTTGATTGACTTATGTCCAAATCCAAATGACAAAAATAAATTTTGTTTTAACTTTATTTCTAGAAATAAAAAGAACAAGATTTATAAATTTAAAATCAGTAATAAAAACTCATTAAATTATTAGAAGTTTCATCCAAAAAGTTTTTAATAAATTAAAAGAAAGTAAAAAATAACCTAACAAATTCAATTCTTTATGGGAGCCTAAATTAGATTGCTGATAATTTTCACATTTAAAAATAAAAAGAAGTTTTTTTTAAAAAAAAACTTATCTAATTAATGAAGAAACTCTTCTTTATATATTCTGCTCAATAATAGATTGCCTTCAGAACAAGGTAACATCGGCGATCACGAAGTTAGTCCCACTGTAAATAATCTACAAGAAAAGTCGCGACAAAGCAAAAAAAAAGCTAAGAGGTGCGAAAAGGAACATGCGATACAACGATATGTGTTCTCAAAACTCTGATTCTACAGCTCACCAATCAAGGCCATTTCAACATAACGAAACGAACATCGTCTTCCACAGCGCGAGTCGACATCGGAACGTAAGAGAAGACTCTTATATCGCTATATCGTTATCTTATATCCTTGCGTGTCTTATATCGCTATATCGTTTTGCGCTCGTTGTCTTTACTCGACGGCTTAAATCAGATTTCTGATGCATCGCCTTGAATGAAAGTCGCTGTATCGTCTAGCCGATATATGTGTTAAATCGATATGTCTCGATACATCGATTTATAGCCCAGTCCTAGTAAGAAGTTTAAACAACGTTAAAAAAGAATAGATGACGTTACATAAATCGACATATGTCACATATGTGACATTATTTATGCGTTTTTAGGTTGTTTTAACTTTATTTACATGAAGCACAAAATCAAATCTCTTTATTTTGAATCTGTGTCTTCTTTTTCTCATTTTTTATTATTTCACAATAAAGATAAAGCAATAAATATCAGTTTTTAAATAGGATTAAAAATACGCTGTTTAATATAATTTCCGGAACGTATATTATCATACTATTTTCCAGTTAGTTTTTTTCATATAATGCTTCATAATATATTTATTCCTTACTCACTTATAACTACATAAAGAATATTGCTACAGTATAAGCTGTTACCTTTATGTAGAATATTGTGCAAGTGTGCATACACTACATGTATAGTTTATCTTAATAATTTAATGCTGTCTTACAACATATTTTTATTTTAGCCATTATATCACATCCAGCAGCAATAAAACAAGAAAAAAAATCGATGTGGAAATAAAGAAGAAATTCTTTTTGATGCCAGGGCTTATAAGAGGAACTTTTCACATTCCTTTTTTATTAAACAACAAAGGTCTCCGACTCTTCAATAACTTTCTTCTTTGACTTTCCTGGCCAAACTTTTAAACTTTGAAGGCTTTTATTTTTGTCCTTTGACTTTTCTTTCTTAAAAGGAGTGGCGCAAGGAAACTTTGAGCTGCAGTAATTTCTTTCTTTACTTTTCTGAGAGATGTTGCATATTTATTCTTCAAAATTTTTAAGAAAATGAAAACTTTATAAATAGTTTGTTTTTAGAAAGTTCCATCATGGTTGAAATTAAAGGTTTAAAAATGAATTGTTAATTATAAATTTATTTGGGTTTACATGCTAGTAAAAGGAGAAAAATATATCAGAATAATTTATTACTTAGATTAGAAGCCATATTCGATTCTCAGCGTTGACACATTACATATTGTTCATGAACTATCCATAATTTTATCTCAAAATATGTGCAGTATGCGAGTCGAGAGTTTAGATTCTTTCACGCAAGCGATGGTTGGTTTTTGTCATTAGAAAACTGTCATGATTTTGTTTGAAATGCTTGCAATAGTTATTAGAATCGAAGAAAACTGTAAAAGTAGATATGCAGAAAATCAAGAGAGGTCCAAGGATTGTACACAGTCTAGTAATAGTTTATAAGAGGTATCGGAGGAGCGCGGAAAATATTGCAATTCTTGGTGCCGTGCTGAAACGGAGTAAAAAGTTACAATATACGTCTATTTCTATTGTAACGGCAAGTTACAATAGAAATAGACGTCCAAAAAGGCACGATCAGTAGCTTTCGAGTCAAGAGTTGATGTATTTTTGAAAGAGATAACTTTGTAAACTGTAGTAGGCCACAGTAAAGGTATGCCGTAAATTGAATAATAGCTCTATTCAAAATCATTGACCAGACGAATGTGTTGCACTACCAACAATGCGTGACAGAGGTGAACATACACTGCTGCGGAAATGCGTTTGGGCAAATAGTCGCTCTGTGTGATCGGCTGACCACCCAGATGAACTAAGGGACAATCAGAAACATTACATGGTTTCTTAACTTTGTAATTATAACATGGTGTAATATTATGTAATTATAATCCCTTCCTTAACATTACATGTTATAACATAACGTGGTACACAAACATTCATGGCATAAACATAGAATTTTTTAAACGGTACACCACAGTGAACACTTGGTATATTACCTATAACTGGATGCTGGTCATTGCGGACATAGACTGTATTTTGCATCGTAACTGGTCACCCACTGAAATGCCACTTGATGGAATTTTGGTTAAATTAAATTTTTTGCTCCATTTTACAACTGAATGTTAGTGCTGATAATTTCCAAAAGCAAATATCCTGCAACAATTACAGGAAGAGACCAAATTAGACGAGGGAGAGGCAGTATGGCCAAAGGAACTTTTCACGGAATTCTTTAAGAACAAACATTCTTGTGCAAGTTACAATAGATTAACAATAAACACGTATCTGTTTTTGCGGACCAAATCTACCCTTACTGACAATCGATTTTCTTCAGCGCGATCTCGTCTACCAGCAGAACAATGCGATGAGTTATGCGGCTTGCAGTCTACATTGCAAAGAGCAACTGGATGATGTTACCTGGCCACTAAACTTCTCAGATATAAGCCTAATGAAGAATCCAGGAGCAAATTCCTTGGAGTTGTACTGTCATGAAACTTCAACCATTCACTCCAGTGCAGTTGACCACAACACTGGAGTTTGCATCGCTGCCGTCTCTATATGTATACATTTTCGAACCTTAGGACTACCTTTCTGAGCATCTGGTAGCGGTTCGCGTAGTGGTAAATGGTTATTCTAGATTTTAACATGTAGTTACACTAATGTAACTGAACTTTGAAATATATAAAGTTTTCTTTATGGTTTCATAATTTTAAATAAAAATAAATAAAAAAGTCCATAATTTTTTTTGAAAATTAATTTTGAAAGCTTGTTTGTTAAAAATAGAATTTTAATGAAGTTTTATAATCTATAAATGGGTTATAAAATGCTTCATTTAGTTGTAAACTTCATTCATTTGAAGAAGATACTATTTTGTAAACTTTCGTGCTTCCGAGTTCTCAAAAATTTTTCTTTGATTATTTAAATAAAATGATACATGCTTTGCCGAGGGAAGAGGATTCTTCTCCCATTTTAAGGAAAAAATAATGATATTATTCCAACTTAATTTACATATTTTTCTCATCTTTTATGGATATTGTTTTGTTATTTTAATAAATTCAATTTTCTGAATTTTTAGAAATGTTTGTTACAGTTCTTTACCTTTTTGATATCCTAACAGATTTGTTCTTTAAAATGATTTTTATCAGCTTTAAGAATGAACAAACTTTTTCATGTACATTTTATACCAAAAGTTGAATAAAATGCATACGAAATATCCTTTTACTATTTGTCTCGTGGGTATCATAAATATATGATATATACTAGACAAAACCATGGAAATTCGCGTATTTTTCTGCAGTACCCAAGTTAAAGTACCATAAATTTAACCATGACATTTTTATCTATGTTTTGATACTGCACAGTGACTACAAAAGCTACTTATTTATGCGTAATAGACATTCTTAAATTTATTTTTCTTTTCCGTAATATTTTTTGCATAAAATTGCTACACAGGAAATATTTTTTTTGGATTCAAGTTTTTGCTCAAGATAAGAGTTTCAATTCTTACATTATTTCAATATTTTTATTAGGATTTTTATAGTTCTATTTAAAATTGAGGAAATTATGGTTCGTAATAATGATAGATGCTCGAAAAAGTCGTATTTTTAAAATTCAATCTATAACTACTAATTTTTAACTAATAACTTAGATTTAACTATTCGATCGATTTATCTAAACTTTTGAATTTTGTCATTTAAATTTGCATTCTTTAAAATGATGTTAAAATCAAATTGTTTAGGATTTTTATAAAGATTTACATTACAGGGTTCAAAATTTTCTCTTTTGATTCACTGCCTAAATTTCAGGATGGCACGAAGGGTTTAGGAGTTAAAAAAAAAGAGACAGGCGGATAAACTTTTCAATTTATCATGTTTATCATGTGAGAATGTCATGTATTTATACCGATGGAGCGTAGCTGTATAGTTAGCGTCATGAGCAATTATTAAAAACCTTTTTAAAATAAAATTGCAATTATAATGTTTTGCTGAAATTAATTGCTTCAAATGGTTGATAATTAAATCAATAGTCGACTGTTTTAAGAAATAATGTAGCAGAACAAAATATAGAAGAAAGTTTTTTTTTCAGAACCTCTTCTCTGGTTTCTTTTCGGTAAGTTTCGGCGCTTGCTCTAATTTAAGTAGGCCATTTCGAAGATTAGAAAGAGCAAAAAAAAAAGAGTGAGAAATAGAAAAAATGAAAAAAAAAAAAAAAAAACTGCAAGAAACAAAAGAAAAAATCGTGTCTGTTATAAACTTTACTTGTCATAATATTTTCATAGAAAACCTACTTTTCCGACTGCGAAATTGCGTTAACAGTAAATAAACCAAAATAAGAAAATTTAGTTATTAAATGCTTGACAGAGACTCCTTTTCATACCAGGTAAAAAAAAGCAAACATTGTGCTAATAATAGGCATCAGGTAACACTATGCTATGATGCGCAAAATCAAAGGGCGAACGAAATTAAAAAAGTAAAATTAATCATAATTATCATTATTTGAGGTCGTTTTAGATCGAATTAGGTTATTAAGTAAAACAAGTATTGAGAAGTTCAATTAAACAAATTAAATATTAACTGTTCTCAATACTTTCAGCATCGAAAGATATGCAACAGAGAAAAATTTTGCAATGTTCATCTTAGTTGAGGTGATAATTCAGGGCAATCAAGATTCATTACAATCAAACTATTTTCCTTAGAAGTTTTTTCTTTTGGTACAAAAATTATTATATTTTTATATTCAGTAGCTTTTGAATTTTTTATTAATTTGGTTTATTGAAACATGCTTTAAAAGTAAAAGTATGAGCAATATTACCTCACTGAAACCTACATTCGCTTCAGAAATAGGCAAATATGAAATAATAATCAACATGCCTTAAGTCCTTTAGAAATGGGAGCCCGTTTTCAAGACTAGCCAAAATTGAATATAAAGAAACAAAACTGATTTGAAATAAAAACTAAAGTTAACAAGAAAAATGGAAAAATAACAAAACAAAACTAAAAAATCCTCACAGAAGCTGAGAGAGAAAAAAGGTGAAAAACTGAACAAGAAAAATCTGTGGCCGTATTGACCACAGTATTATTGTATCTGTTAGTTTGTTTTTGCTGGAGAGAGAGCGCTAAATTTTCCATGACGAATTCTGTTTGAAGATTTCAAGCAACGATTTAAAATTGCTTTGTCATTTATAACAGAGCTTCAGTTGAAATGTGAGCTCTCTAGCTAGTCAGCAAGTTGTCAAAGTTCAATTGCAAGATTTTCTTCTCTCAAACATACATTAAAGCAAGTTAAGTGAAACGTGGTAAATATTAGCTGGTATATGTTAAATGGTACAGAATTTAATAAAAATTATATCGGGAAATTATTATAAAGTTTTATTCTTTATTAAAGTTGTAAACTCCTTAATAAATAATCTTAGATAAATAGAGGGCAGCACAATATTCTTACGTCATAACATAGTAAAAATAAAAACATTTTTACCCACACGTTTTTGAAATATAAAGAAAGAGTTTGAATACATGCTATAAGGGAAAACTTTTATAGTTTTGGAGTAAATAAAATTTTTCAGCATTTTATTTTACATTCATTTGCTGAAAAGATTACATATTTTTTATATTTTTAATACAGATTGCTCTGTTTGGAAAGTTATTAAAAAATGAGAGTTTTTGTCGTAGCAAATTACCCAGTATATTTATTTTTATTCAAAACTTTAACAATGGTTGATCTTTGTGATTTTTCCAGTGCTTTTTTTTTAAAAAAAAAGTAAAGAAAATAAATTAAAATATTGCCTCGGTCATTGATGTAGTTTAAAAAGCAAAAGTTGTGATTCTCAGAGAAGTGAAAAAACTCTTCTTTATATAATTAAAAATATATTTTTTTATTCCGATTTTCTACATATGTAAGAACGTTTTTCCTTATTTGATTAAAACTCTGCTGAGTTTCTTTTAATGTCTTTATTTTTTTAAAAGCTTACTTTCTATATCAACTTATTTAATAAAAATAAGAGTAATGGCACTATCTTGTTCTAACAAAAAAAGCATTAATTTTGTTCTAAATTTTTTTTTTACATATAAAAAAAAAATACTCGTAAAAATGTTTACAAAGGGTAACTCAGAAAATAATTTATTGAAAACTAATTAATTTCATTACATTTAAAGAAAAAAAAAGTCAGGAACATTTTAAAACAAATCTTTTAATGAGAAATTAAGTTGCAAATTTTTCTTTAACAAAAAAAGTAAATATTAATTCTGAAAGATTAATTAAGTACCTTAATATTACTTTTACCGATAAAGCTCGAAGGAAAAAAATACTTGTCGAAACGAATTTTTTTTTAAAATTGAGAAATTAAATGGGATCAAGTGTTTTTCTTGTTTTATCTGAAGCTTTCGTTTTCAAAATCCTTCTCGTAATTATTTTTTATTCATCCATTAAACACTATAAAGCAAAACTTATAAAAAATAATTAAGACTAACGGTTGAATATTTCGTTCATCTATAGATTTCAAAAAAAAAATCTTTCATATTAAGTCTATTGAGTTTAAACCCGTTTGAAGAGCATGTTAAATAATAAAATTGGAAATATTTAGGAATATCATGTTTTCCGCTAAACTATTTCTATAATAAGGTTAAGGGAGATTTTCCATTTTCTCATGAATCGAAAGATAAATGTTTTATTATTCAGTTTGGAATTATGACTTTTTAAAGAATATTTTTGTAAATGTTTGGCGAAAAAATCTTTCTGCCGCTTTGACTAAGTTGAGCACGTTTTGTATTTGTTTATTGCTTTGCGTTGCAAAACGAACATGATTTTTTCCTCTAAAAACACACTTTTTTGTAACTGTCGCTCATTCTAATTTAAGTTCTACGTACCGGAAATGAGATCATAAATTAATATTATTAGAGACATTTTTAATGAATTCAATTAAAGAAATTTAAAGTTTACGCGTTTTTTGTTACCGTGGTGCATTTTTGAAGATCTAAGTTGTATGTTTTAAATAAAGTTGATGAATGTTTAGTGATTTTTGTAGTTGCTGTCCTCTTCTTCCATTCACACAATGTTAAACGTCTTAACTTTTTGAATAAAGAAGGTGTTGCGTAACTACCACGACGATTATTAAACATCAATTCACTAGTATATAAGACATGCTAACTTGATTCAATCTTGAGATACCTTTTGATAGATAAAGGTTGGCATTGTCTATTGATCTCTCCCCACACTGGTGACTTGCGGAAGTAATATGAGCACGCCTACTTCGAGGAATGGTCCGCACTGAACAGTTGTTTTGCTACTTGTGACTGCGTCATCGTCCTCCTCACGTTGTTGCCCCTCAATCTCATTTTCAGACAACTGGTTTCTGCACACACTCGACTGCCAACAGCAACACAGGAGTGACCACACACATCCATGAATTTAATATAGCTCTCATGGATAAAGCTCAAACCCCGGTGACCTTAATCCAGCTCTCCCGGTCTTTCACAAATACAGCAACTAGTGGTATACGTTCATCGAATGTCTAATGGTCTTTTTCCCACAAAGGTAAGTACAATTCTGAAATCCACGTTTAGAAAAGCATATTTATCTGAGTAATTTTTAATATAATGATTTTATTTTCCTTCCACTGTGTTCCACATTTCTTGGTAGAAGGTGCTATCTTAATTAATTAATTTGCCGATTGGTTTGTATAGTTGTCAGGGAGTTGATCTCAGGTCAGAAAAGTCGTGGATTTGACTCTCGGTCAAAGACATAGAGACATGCTCTTTCCTTTTTCTCTGCACTATCAGTCCTTTCTGTGGGGATAACGTTGGCACATCTAATATGGTGCTCCTGAAAGAGTGGTCAGCACATCTGTTCTTCTGATACCCGAATCTGGCATGGTACGAATATGGACAAGATGGATGGACAATGGAAGAAGCTTCAGATCGATGGGTACTAACACTTGCTTGGACAGAAAAGGCAGCTTGAGTGCATTGCTGATCACACTGCCCCAATCATGCCATTGGTCATGAAATTGTGGAGCGTTAATTATCGTGATCCACTTGGACCATAACTGGTGATTAAGGAAATCCTTTACCAATTTAATTCCTTACACTTACTTAAATCGTTCACGTCTTAGTGTTCAGAGGAATCTTAATATTTTTACTGAAAGTTCTGGAGTTGTAACATTTTTAGATTGTGTGTTAATTTTTGAAAAAAATCTTATGGCTTGTTTTATATAGAGTTGTTGTAGTTAATTTATGTCACACTAGAGCTGCGCAACGGGCTATTGGCGACGGTCTGGGAAACATCCATGAGGATGATCCGAAGACAAGCCATCACAATTTTGATCCTCTGCAGAGGGGATGACACGACCGCTTCGGTAGCCCAACGACCTGCACGCGAAGTCGAGCATTTTACGGTAAAACAGTTTAACGAGGACCAATACCGCACACCCTCAGTCCCTACGCAGACTGATCCAAGTGGTCACCCACCCGCACGCTGACCGCAGCCAGTGACTTCGGTGATCTGCTGGGAACCTTGTCTTAACGATCAGTCTACTGCCGGACCGTTTTATATAAATAGTCGCCTTCTAATGAGGTGAACTAGGTTCGAATCCCAGCAATAGCTGGTTGATTCAAACTCCACTCCCGTCTCGCACCGATCACAGAGTTGAAGTAAAATATCCTCAGTGAAAAACGGTTCATGGGTCAGAATCTCCTTACCGTCAGGCTAACCGTGGGAGGTGTACGTGATTTTTCTCTCCACGTAACGCAAATGCTGGTTAGTTCCATCAAACAATCCTTCACGAAGGCAAATTTCTACCAATACTTGATTCAGGAGTTCAATTTTGGATTAGGCTGAAAATTACAAGGCTACAGAGTTGAGCATTAGTAGTCGTAAACCCAAAAGATTGGTCTGCTGTTTCACGACGGTCATAAAATGAAACATTGAGCCGCTTTGGCACAGGTAAGTCGCCTCTTCTCAATAAGGTGAAACCTGGCTCGAATTCTGCCTTCTGCTCGCATCGACAACAGTGCTGAATTAAAATATCCTCAATTGAAGACCGATCATGGGTAAGAATCCCATTGCAATCGGACTAATCACGGTTAAGTTTTCGTGGTTTTCCTCTCCATGTATCACAAACGTGAGTTAGTTCCATAAAATTGTCCTTCAGGAAGCCTCAATGCTTTATTTTAGGTGTTTTCTTGTAACCAGTGTGTTGGGTTCAAGATTACAAGGCCACGGAGTTGAACGTTGATAGTCATGAACTCAGAATTCGGCCAACTGTTCAACGCCGGTTGTTAAATAAAGTAAAATTATTTGATATTTTAAAGATAAATAACATCACTTATAAAATATAGAATATAAGTGTGTCTGTTCTTAAAATAGCAATTAATTTTTCTTAATGTTTAATTACCTTTAGCCCTACAGTTTAATAAAATGACATTGTATAAATCAATAAGCTATAAACTATACACATAACCGATCACGAGTCTGGAATATCTCACAGTTGTTGTTATAGTTGGACATTAAGGTTGAGGGTGTGTGATTGCTCTTGTTTTCCAGTTCGCCATCTATGACCAAGAATTGGACTCCTTCCACACCCATACGTCACACCCGTTTATAGGGCGAACACATTCATACATCAGTTCATTTTTTCACAGATTGTAATTTTGACCCGAACCAGAGAACGATCAATCTCCAATTAAGTAGTCCCCAGAAGTATAATTTGTTATGGGAAAGTAGAGGACTTTGTGACCCGACATATTTAACGTGTACCAGACTAGTCACCATTTACTACACGGGGAGTTTTCGGCCGGCTGGATATGAGCTCCCATTCTCACAAACGTGAATTCACTACACCACAAAAACACGTTTTACAATAATTATGAAAAATTATGTATTCTTGAACATTTAATCGTAACAAATTAATTACGTAATAAAGAGAATAATTTTTTGAAAAAAAAACTCAAAAATTATAAAGCATTGAATTTGATAAGTCAACTAACATATATCAAAATCAGAAGCGCTTTGTAGAGATTTTCTTTTATACTAGTACCTTTTCAAACTCTTACAGAAAGGGTACTTTAAAAAAGAATCTAATTACTTAGTACTATTTCTAACAAAAGTTCAAAGACAATCAGTTAAGAAAGAAAAAAATGCAGAGAATGGAAACTTTTTTTTAATCAATTTTATTTCGGCACACCACTTATTGTATTTGCTTCCCTCTCTTAAAGGTAATTGACCGAATAGCACAAAAGTTTAAGTGGAAGATCATGGAATGAAAAAAAAAAGAGAAAGAGTCTTACAGTTAGTTACATTACAAGACTTCCTGAATGCAAACTGAAATTAGTTACAATAGTGTCTGGCACTCACAGCAAATGGTATTTTTTCCCTTTTATTTAAACTTTTTCTTAAATAAAATATTTAGATAATGAAGAAAAATTTAAATCTACTGAAACATTAAATATTTAAGTATGATTTTGCGTTTTCCAAGTTTAAATTAACATTTATTTACGGTAATTAATTCTTTTATCTGATACATTTAAAGTAATACTAAAAATATCGTATAGTATAAACACTAATATAATATATAATATAATATATAATATAATATATAATATAATATATAATATAATAATATAATATATAATATAATATATAATATAATATATAATATATAATATAATATATAATATAATATAATATATAATATATAATATAATATATAATATATAATATAATATATAATATATAATATAATATATAATATAATATATAATATATAATATATAATATAATATAATATATAATATATAATATATAATATATAATATTGTATATAATATGCAATATAATATAATATAATATTGTATCGTAAATGTAACAATATAAAACATACATCATGTTTATCATAGCATCTGGATATGCTGTTAGAGTTTCAACCTAATCTGAAATTTTCAAGAAATTTTCAGATCAGTGTTATATGAAGAGTAAACAAAAGGATTTTTTTCAGTTCTAGTTGTAAAGTGAACCGTATGTGAAAATAAATGTACCGTGAAAATCTTTTGATTTAAGTTTATAGTAACATAGAAACAAATCCTTTATTGTTGTAGCAAGATTTTGCATCGTAACCTGAGGCGCAAACCTGAATTGTAAATTCTGAGATAAAAATGGTTTTTATTGAAACACAAAGAATATGTTTCTTTTCCGATGTTAGAAAAATCTTCAAAAGAAACGTTATTGGATGATTTTAGTAACGTTGAAATATATTTCATTAATTTTTGGTGAAAAAAAAATCATTTAGTTTTTTTTTTGTTTTTAAATTTACTATTTAAGTCTACTATGAGTATAATTTTTTAATTTCATCCTACAGTAAATTTTTCAAATAGTTTATTTTATAGAAAATACAAGGAATTTCCATATTTGCTTTTGTTATTATCTTGGCTAAATAGCGCAGAGGAATCAAATAGTGTCTAAAACAGTCGTATCAGGGCAACATCTCCTAGAAAAGAGCAGGCCTCAACACGGATTACCATAAATATCCTTTAGTAGTCCAAACGTAATGACATATTTCGTATTTTCAACCACTGCGCAGCTTAGTACTCCTAACGAAATGACATCTTTCTTATTTTTCATCTACTGCGCAGTTACCTGCATGCTTCGGGTAATCGCAGAATGTTGATTATTTCGAATAGTTTGTATCTTAAAACTCCCTAAAATCAATTCAGAATTTAAAAAACTGACCCGAATATTAAAAAAAACTTAACTTAAAATTAGCCCAAAACGAAACTAACTTCACGTGACACAAAATGAGGCGTGGTTTGCTATGACGTCAAGGTATAGTAACTCAGCGAACGGGAGGAGTTAAACCAAAGCTTCCTATCTAAAAATGTGTTACAAAGGCGTTTTAATTTGAACCGCATTTTTTAAAAATTGTTTTTCTTTCATGCTTATATTATTTATATATAGTTTAAATATATATGTAGTGTATATCAGTTGCATCCTCCTCCTTGAGAAAATTTTTGTGAGCACCTTTCAGCATAATGAAATAAAATTGAGGAATGAAAAAATAAGTGTCGAAACTTTTTTTTCAATAACTTTTGAAATAAATTCATTTTTCTTTATTTATACTGATTCAGGTTTATTTATATTTGTCTATATATAAAAGTCTGAACTGTTTTGAAAGTTTTTATTTAATGAGTTGATCCCAATTAGAGGGAACGGAATGAATGGTATATAACCTGGAATTTAGGTAAATTTTTTTTAAAAAAATTCTCTTTATTATTAACTTTTAAAATGTTTTCAGGAATTTTTTTGTTGTTGAAGAAATGTAAATAAAGGTAAACCCCTATCATTTTTTATTTTAACTTTCATAATTTTTTCATCCAGATAAAATTAATTAATTATTTTTTAACTCAAAACCCTTCAGTATAATGAAGTAAAATTGAGGCATGAAAAAATAAATGTCGAATCGAAACTACTTTTTTTTCCAACAACTTTAGAAAAAATTAAATTAATTTTTAATTTTTTATACTGATTCATTTTTATTTATATTTGTCTTTATATAAAAGTCTGAACTGCTTTGAAAGTTTTTATTTAATGAGTTGATTCCAATTAGAGGGAATGGAATGAATGGTATATGACCTGGAATTTAGGTAATTTTTTTTTAAAAAATTCATTTTATTATTAACTTCTAAAATATTTTCTTGATTTTTTTTTTGAAGAAATGTGAATAATGCTAAACCCTATCCTTTTTTTATTTTAACTTTCATAATTTTTTCTTCCAAGTAAAATTACTTTTTAACTTTAAAAAAAATAACCTGTACACAACTGTTCTGTCAGAATAAAATTCTTTCATTTTAAAGAATAAAGAAAGAAAAAAAAGAAAGAAAGTGATCTGAACAGCATTTCAAAAACATTTTAAAATTCAGTATAATGAATTATTCATTCAGAGAAGCTTATCAATTAGAAAAACAATCTTATAGAATTAAATTATAATTAAGTAAGTTACTGTAAAATGGTCTTAGCAACAGTATAATGCAGTAGTTGCAGACAATTTGCGAGTATTTTTTTCATCGCGTTTGATGGCTTTGCACCAAATTTGTCTGTTTTCTTCTTTTGGTACACTAAAAAATAATTTATTTGGCGTGTTTAATGTAGAACTATTGCACATGGTACAATGAAACACTTGTAGTTTTTGCTTGGAGCCATTTTTCAAAATTTATACTCGGAGCGGCATATACTTTCACCGTTTCACAAGATGGAAGTTGTGGTTGTACTATATCGTGACGTCAGCAGAGCAGATGGGAAACGTAGCAGCGATTTAGGGGGTGGGGCTAATCGAGCGATTTCAACTATTAATAACAAAATAACTAGTTATCGCACCGGTCTAAAATTGGTGTCTATCTTTATAAAATGGCATGATGTTTCATTTTAAAACATAAAAAAAAGCATGCAGGTTCCTCATTGATCAGTGCTGAGGCTTTGCTACTTCTAGGAGGTGTTGATCAGGGCGTCTGCAACAGTCTTGACAAGGACCTTTGGAGAGTAGAGCGGTTGTTAGTCTGTAGGGTTCAGGTCTATGTTGCAGAGTTCAGCCAGTGTAGAAGTACAATTAGAATTTTGACCTGGAGAAAGTTGGATTTCAGAACACTGAGGACAAGTATTCCATGGAAATGAAATTCAGTATTTAAAAAGCCGTTTACATGCCAATATTACTATTTTGAACTCAACATTTAGTGTGTAATTTTCTAATATGAAATAGATCAACATGATGCATATGTTAAGACAATGAAACTGGTTAAATAAATAACATATTGCGTGGAAATGCCATTTACCCTGACTTGCCACTCTCGGCAACTATGGATTTTTATGTTCCGTTTTTAGTTTTAACAGGGCTGGTTGTTAAACTTATGCAAGTCTATGAAATTTATTATATTTATAAATACTCGTTTTCTAGATTGCAAAACTTTCAAATTCAAGATTTACTGAAGAAAAATTGGTAATTTTATCGCGCTATTTTCGCTTGTTGAAAATGTTGGAGTAAAATATTATCCTTCGATAGATATTTTTAGGATTGGTAATATTATAGTTAGTATTTTAGTTATAAAACGAAAGTTTTTATTTAGATTTTTTGTCAACTTATTATTTGAAGTAAATATTTATCTTTTAAGATCTAGCCCCCACTGGCGTTTGTCTTCTTTATGTAATAACAAGTATTATGTCTCAAAATATTCCAAGTTTTATTCCCTAGTTCTCCCTTTTTATCAGAATTAGTTTACTGAACTATTTGATCAACTTACCTGGATTACCTAATTTCGTTTACGTTTGTCGCAGTATAGCTGATTCCGTAATAAAGTTAGGAACAATTGATGAAAAGAATGCTGGTAATAAATTACAGCATAAACTCGCTAACTGAAATTGTTTTAAGAGCAAAATTCTTTAATAAATTGGAATAAATTGTAAAAGAAATCTCTTAAACTTTGTTCATGAGAAGGTGAATCAGTTTTTGGTTGGTAAACTTTTAATGGTGTCGACTTGAGAGTAGTTTTTGGAGAGTTAGAAGCAAAAAGGTCAGTTAATTTCAGTTTATAATCAGAAAATATTATATTAAGTTCATTTTACATTAGAAAATATTTTATTAAATACTTCTTTATAACTTTCTTCGGAATCTCATTATTTTTCGATTTGATTATTTTCATGGAAGGTTGCATTGAGTCTCTGACTTTTATGGATTATTTAACTTTTTCTTGTAAAATATAAAATGTTTAGATAACATTGTTTTCAGTAGTTCCGATGACTTTATCTAGACTTAAAGACTGGTCTCATTAAAAGTTTAACTTTTCACAGAATTGAGAAGACATATTCCAATTGTCACAGTTCCGCCATCGCGTCTCCCTCTTCAATCTCATTGATTGTATTATTATTGACTCTTGGAGGGGGGCAACTGTTGAAGGGGGGGGGGACTTTTGAGCTTGGTTTAGGGGTCTAAATCAACAAAATAGTTTTTCAATTGACTTAATTGCCTTTTATCATATGAAAGAGTATTGAAGAATTGAGATTTTGAATAGAGAGTTTGGTAGTGAAATTGACATTAGGTTAAAACTGAACATTTTTATTTATGAACTATTGAATAAGATATGATTAATGAAATATCAAAAGGAATTAAGAATTCTTAAAAATAGACAAAGCAACGTTTTTTGTTGTAGTTAATAACGGAAACTATGTCTGAAAAAAAAAGGGTTTACTTTCGATAAGCAAGTTTACCGAATCAGGATCTGTCGTAATCAGATTTACTGGAATATTTTTACAGCTTATTACATACTTACCAATCCGTTTACATACTTACACTTGCCGACCGGCCTGCGTAGGGGTTAGGGAACTGTCCTTGCATCAGAAAGGTTCTGCGTTCGAATCCCGGGCAAGGCATGGATGCTCTTTCTTTCTCTGTACTATCTGTCCTTACTGTGGGAGCAACGCTGGCCCACAGAATATGGTGCCCCTGAATGAGTGGCCAACAAATCTGCCCTTCAGATGCCCAGGTGGGTCATTCTAAAAAGGTGGTCATTGGAAAAAAAAACATACTTACGGCATTTTAAGCATTTATTTTGAAACCTGTGGGGGCGGAGTTATCGGCGATGCCAACCTTCATCTACCAAAAGGTACCCCGTGATTGAATCAAGTTAGCAAGGCTTATATACATGTCTACAAAAGAGGGGGAGTAGTCTCCTCTGCAAATAATCGAAATGATAATGGTATGACTTCGGATCATCCTTAAGCATTTTTCCAGACTCATGCCAAAAGTCCATTATGCAGTTCTAGTTGTTGACGTATGCCTGTTTAGGCAGAAGGGGTGCAATTGTTCTTGTTTTCCAGTTGCGCCATCTATGGCCAAGAATTCGACTTCTGCCACACCATACGTCACACCCGTTTATAGGGCTGACCCATTCATACATCCACAGATCGTAATTCTGACCTGAATCAGAGAAAGATCCATCTCCAATCCAGTACCCCCAAAGATATTGATTTGTTATGGGAACATGAAGGACTTTCGCAACTCGACAAATTTAACGTGCATCAGTCACTTTACTACACGGGGAGTCTCCGGCCGCCGGGGTTCGTACCCACGAACTCTCAGACATGGGCCTAGCGCCCTACCGACCAGGCTATCCCGGTTCTAGTGCAGTTCTAGTGTGGCATTAATTAAGTATTACTACTATTATTTATATTAGTACTTGAGTCGTATGCAAAGAGAAATAAAAAGCTTCGAGTCTATGGTCCTAATTTTAGATAGACCTAGAGGGCATCCTAGTAAAACATTAAAAAAAAATTTATTTCATAACAACAGTCTAAAAATAGAAATTGAAATGCTTTTATTTTTTCAACCACGTTACGTATCACAAAAAGGACATCGCCTGCATTACTAAGAACAATATTCTTCTATTCACATTTTGGATGATAAATGTTCGAAAAAGTTATTTTATGCTGTTTAAGCTGTCTTTTATAGTCAATAAAAGATAGTCCGAACACAAAAGAAAAATTTGCATGATTTTGATTTATTGTACGTGGGTTGAAGTTGAAGACTTTTATGTGTACCTGGCTTTGTATTATCATTGTTGAAACAACACTGCCTACTAGTCTCGTATCATTTATCTTTATACGTTGTAAAAAGAAATCCTGAGCTATTGGTAAAGGTTTGTGAGTTTTAAAGGTTTCAGCACTAATATTTTTTTATGATGAAGCACGCGCATCCATTCCTGGACTAGAATGTAAATTCTTTTTACAACACATTAGTTTTTATTTACAACACATTTTTTTTGTTAGTTTATACCTTAAGAAGGTAGAATGAGGTTGATCATAAAATGTTTAGCCTTATGTTCTTCTATAAAGGCACATTTTTTGAAGCAGATCAGATTTACTATTTTTGAAAACATAAATATTTCTTAAAAAATTGTATATAAAACATTATTTGTATATGCATTGTAAAAAAAAAAAAGGATACTCAAATTTCACGAAACTTTCTTTGTTTTTAACGAAACCATTTATTGGCGTATTCACCGAGAAAAAATTTTGATAAAGTGACGAAATAACTATCTAAATCCTAATAATCTCTCTACCTTGGACTCTAATCTCCTTATAGGTGGATCAAACTCGCCCAAACAACGCAAGAAAAACCGAGATAAATAAAGAAATAAATTTAACATATGTCCAAAGCTGTATTCGAGCCCGGGATCTATCTGGTAGGAGGCCAACTCCTTAACCACCATACAGTTTGGTCGCTTTGTTGTCACTTTATTTTCGATCGTCTAATCTTCATTCCAGTTCTGTCATTCACATTAACAATCTTCTTCAATGCACTACGATGAGATTCTCCAATCGTGAAAATATTTTCGTCCTATATTTGAGATTTCGCCTTTCCTTACAAATCACGTGATTTCATTACGAAATGATTCTCAAAATTAACGAAGTACTGCTCAAGAATTGTTAAATTGTCAAATAAGAGTTGTATTTCTGAGAGTGTGTGTTAAATCATGATAAATAAATTGCATATTCTGTAATTACACAGTCGAAAATAGTTTCATAAGTAATCGTATAGATTTAAGTTAGTTTACTGTATACTTTCTGACAAAATTCCACTTTTTTATTTCAAACTGAAAAGAATGACAGTAAGAATATTTTTCGTTTTAATTTTTTTATAAAAGAGCTTCTGTATCTGCGACTGCTAAATCATGGATTGATTTAAAATATTCCCGACGTACTTCTTCCTCACACATCCCGCGGTTGTTAAAGAATAAATTATTCTATTTAAACATTTGTGCCGTTCATTTTAACAGAGGCTTAAAAAATATCCAGATAGCGGTGAAAAGCAATCTGCATTTAATATTTCAATATTGATTTTAACTGCATGGAACAGTTCTTTAGTTTCTGAATCTGAAAAAAAAATCAGGGCAAAAATTTTGCTGAAAAAAAAAACTGTCAAAGAAGTCGTTTTAAAAGTCGTGTTTAAACAAAATATGAAGATCTCAAGTTTGCTTCCTCCCCTGAGGCCAGTCAGATAGAAACTTAAACATTGCTCTCACCCTATTGCCATATAAAATAATATATATATATATATATATATATATATATATATATATATATATATATATATATATATATATATATATATATATATATATATATATATATATATATATATATATATATATATATATATATATATATATATATATATATATATATATATACACGCATATATATATTCTTTTTAAACCTTTTTTTCCTAAATATTTCTTACACTAAATCGAATGAGGACAGACAAATCGATAAAAATGTAGAAGTTAAAAGGGTTTTATGTATTAATGCGTTTCGATATAAAAAAAATTATATTTTTTTAAGTTTAACTTCTAAAGCATAAGTTATACTAACTTAGTTTTGATATTTGCTTATAAAAAATGCAAAGGGATGATATCTCACTTGTCTAGTTTTTCAAATTTAGTTTAAAGTTTCTCTTATCCTCAGTAAACCCAAGAAACTTTTTTCGGAGAAGGGAGATACTTATAGTCATAACTAAAGTTAAAATTCAAGAAAAAATAAATAAATTCAATCAATGAGCTCGACCATAATTATCATTTCCTAAATAGTCTTTCTTACATATTTTCATACTGAGAAGAAAACGAGTCATGATGTGATAAATTGTACCGTGGTTCTGGATATATGGAAGTGTTAAAAAGCTCGTTAATTTTTACCGACTCACTATGATAAGGATTTTGGTAATACAATAAAATATGGTTTTATAAGTTGTGATAATATTTGGGAAATTTATAGTCAAATTTGGTCGATACTTCTCGAGTAAATACTTCTTGAGAAAATACTTGGAAATACTTCTCGAGAAGTGAATAAAGGAGAATTTCCTCATTTGAACGATGTTCGTATTTTCCTTGTTTTAATTAAGAATCAGAAATTCTAACATACAGTTCAGATGGTCCGTCGAGCTTAAAGTAAGTTCAAGGTGAGGTCTCTTTCACTACAGAGTTTCAATTTGATTTTAAATTTTGGTTAAGTTGAAAACTCAATAGAGAGTTTTAAAATCTTCGCTATTAAGCATCAAGATAAAGTAGTCTCTTCAATTGACAGTGCTAATTTAGTTGCTCTGAAACAGTTTAAATCAAAAACTAATACATTATCAAACGAGTTCGAAATTTTATTTAAATCCATTTGATGTTTGTAAACTGTAAGAATTAAAGAATTTTATAGTGGTGAAAAAAAGTATTGAAGTTATTACAGACGAATTATTATTGATAATTAATTTTCAATCTGATAGTTTTTCAAATTCCCTCCACCAATAGTTCAAATTGTGCCAAATTCTAGATTAAATGCATTAAGTTACTCACACTCTCAGTGCCAAACTTTAATGGTAAAATCGACAACTGGATTATGTTTAAAGATATGTTTATAGAAATTGTAATAAAGAATAGTTCCTTTTCAAATTCTATTGCACTGTTTTAAAGCGAATTGTACTCATGAAACCCTAAGAGTAATACAACTTTGATACTAACTTTGAAATAGCTGGGATTTTTTAGAATATTCAAATAAAAGAGAACTTTTATTTGCCAGTATCAAAAAGATTTTTGAATCCCCCAAATATTTGTGAAGCATCTAGTGCCATCTTAAACTTAATAGATGTTACAAATGAGTGCACTTGAATTTTGGGTTCGATAAATTATAAAGTGGAACATTTATCTGAAATTATGATAGTTTTTATCGTTGAAAAATTAGATCCTTCAACGCGTTATGGGTGGGAAAAAGAGCTCAAAGATTCCGACAAGCTTGGCTCTCTAAAACAGCTTCTTTCTTTTTTTGCTAAACATGCAAGATCACTTCAAGCCAGTAAGAATAAAGAAGTTAAAAAGCATCCCAATTTACAACTACAACATAAAGTTTCAAGCATAAAAATTACATCAAATACAAGTTTCCTAAACTCTAAGTGTATCAAATGCAATGAAGAAGAATTCCACGAACTGTACTGTCGTCCAGAGTTCAGAACTCTCTCCGTTAACGGTTGATGTGATTTTGTGAAAAGAAGCCATCTTTGTTCTAATTGTTTAAAGTACCATTCTGTTAGAAACTGCCAATCGCCACTACGATGCCAAAATCTCAACCCGAATGCAACTAGTTTTAATCCGTCTGGTGATCGACACATTTTTCCCGGTACAGCTGTTAATGGAAAAAACATCAGTCGCATAAAAACGGCACTTCTTTCTACCGCCAACAGTTTTGTTAAAGATTATTTTGGAGAGTTCAAATCAGTCAGAGCATTAGATAGAAGTAGGATCAATGTCTCCATGCATCAAAACTGAGTTTGCTGATTTATTAAAAATTAAGAGGGCGAAAATTTCTATTGCGACTTCTGGTTTGAACAATGCAAAAATAAATGTGAATTCAAAAATGTGCCCAATAATTTCAAATAACGCCGATTTTGAAAAACAATTAAAGCTTTTATGTGTGCCTAAAATTTCAGATGCGATACCAGTTAATCATAATCAAGTGCCAGTAGAGTACTTTCCTCAAAACATTAAACTTGCTGATCCCTATTTTTATGAACCTGAAAGAGTCGATATGTTATTAGGGGCTGAAATATTTTACCAGCTCTTAAAATTTGGTTAGGTAGAAGAACCAAACTCAGAATTAAAATTGCAAAACTCTGTTTTTGGATTTATAGCCACCAGAGGCATCTCAAGTTCAGTTGAATACTTTATGTTTTAGTTTTACTAACCGGATTTTTTATCCGAAATGTCATTACTATACAGTACGGTAATTTTACCAGAATTTTTTTCTACTTGCACACTGAGCTTGGGTTTGACAGTGGTATCATCCTGCTAAAAAAAAAAACTCTCTCCAAGGGGTCACCAGCATGAACTAATTAAAATCAAACAGACATTTATCAGTAAACTATTTATTTTTTCTTTATTTAAGCGTAGAATCAACTGTTAGCTTTTAAACAGTGGAATTTTTACCCAAGTCTGTGTAAACCCAATAAAAAATGTTGGAATTTTTTTAAAAATTAATGTTGTTGATATTATTGATGGGTTCATAATGATTAATGCTGCTTTTAACATCAAGAAACAATACGGAATGAAACAATTGTGGGAGTTAGTGAGCGAAGCAATGGGGGGGGGGAGTCATTTCGTTTATAAAGCAATGAAAAAGAGAATTGCTTGTAACTCTAAGTTATATAGGATTTAATAGGTGAGGCATACCATCAATAATTTCCTTACTTTTGTTATTTTTTTATGTTTTTAAATTTTCAGAGTAAAAAAAAAAAGCAAAAGAAGCAGATTTTATTTTTGACAAAAGGAATCATAGATACACTTTTAATGAACTGTAAGAAAAGGAAAATTTTTATTTAATTTTTTGATAAAGTTTTAACATTTCTTTAAGGAATAAAAGACTATTAGTTTAAAGAAATGACTTGACATTTTTTGCAGTTATAGCACTGCTATATTTTCGCTTTGATTCTACATTCCCTTTTCTCTCTTATTGTTTCTATTTCAAAGCTTTGACAGAAAAAAAAAGCGCATTCTTCGTTCCTTAAATATGGACTTTTACTTCATATTTTATGCCCTGTTTTCAGATAAAGGTAAATGTTTTTTAGACAGCTGTCAAAATGGAATGTTATCTAAAGAGTTTCGCAACAATTGAAATAGATTTTCTAAGCTTAAAAAATAAAACGAGTCCCTGTATCATAAATAATGTGTTTTCTGTCCATTTTTATTTGTAAATCAACGAGAGAAAAGTCTAAAAATATTTCCATATTCTTTGTTTTTATCTAACTTTCCATTTGTTTTTTTTCTTATCATACATTTTTTTATTTTAACAAAAACAGTTAACGATGAATCATAAAATGATCCCTGAAAAAAGTTTATTTCTTATGTATTAAAGTATAGATTGAAATACATAAAGTACAGAATGAAAAATTAATTTCTCCAGTATTAAGCGTATTAACTGACTTCTTTAAAATGACATCAGTACAACGACGTTACTTTCTAGACCGTTTGATTTTTTCCATGCATATTTTTTTTAAAGTTAATGAATAATAAATAAAACTTATTTGTCTCTGTAAAAAAAAAATTAATAATGATGTATTTTCTACTTGAGATGGTTTTAAATGTCGTTATAAGGAATATTCGCTAATATCCTGATTAATTATATCATTATTAAGACAAGCAGTGGTTAATAATTATCACATCATTATTATTTAGATATTGATTTCGATGTCAAGTTATTTTGTATCACCCAAAATGAAATCATCGTCTCAAAATGGGAATCATTTCATCACCTCCTAAAAGGAATGAATTTTCACTTATCATACGGGAATGCTTATAATCAGAACGCCATCTTTTTGAATAGTTAAAGATAAAAATGGGGAAAAATGCTTGTTGCATTTATAAAAATACTTGATTTTGTCGGGTGTGGAGATTTTGAATCAGAAATCTATGCCTGATGTTGTGCCCTAACTCCCCTGGAAGTGAAGTTTGTTAAGCCACCCTTGTTATATGTAACGCATTAAAACTTGTAAATTTCGAAAAAAAAACATACTAAAATAATTAAAATAACTGGAGAACTAAAATAATTAAAAAATCTTCTGTAATAGAAAAATATATTTCCCAATTTAATTGCCTCTTAAAAATTGTTTCGTTTTCATCCGATTCAAACGAGATGACTAATCAGTATTCAATCACGTAAAAAAATTTTAGAGCTTAAAGTAAGAAAAAGCAATCCAGTTTTCAAATTCAAAATTTTGTTATTATTCTTATAATTTATTATTTATAATTTATTACTTATAATTTATAATTTATTATTATTCCGTATTCTTCCAAACCCTCATTTTACATCAAGAGCAATTCTTAAGTACAATTAGTTGATAGCATAATTTCAAATTAATTGCTCATTGCATACCTTCGTGTCATAAGCTTGGAATTGTGAAAATACAAATTTGCATTTATGAGATAAACTCTAGCTATTGAAACAGTTGGGAGGGTATTCGGGCAGCAATCTGTTAGAGACAGCGGTTAATGGTCAGTAGTAGGATAGGAACCGTGTAACTCGGTGACCAGTTTAGATGCAATATGTCTAAGCAGATGTCACCATTACCAATGGTAACATTACAATGGTAGATCTTAGTTAAGAATAATTTTACCTTTTTAAAACAAAGTAATCGCATTAATAATTTTTAATAAATTATATGAGTGGCCAAAAAGATTATAAAAATAAGCCTTTGTACCACGAGTTCCAATTACAATTAGAAAAATCAATTAAAGGAGAACAGAAGGGAATAAAAATATATGGTTTGCTTAGGAAATGAAAACATTTAAAAACCATCACCAAACTTTTAAAAGTAGTTGCCATGTTTCGTCGCTGATGTCTGAAATGAGCTATAATGTAACATTTTCCCCTGTTTGTCAGATAACTAAAATTGAAATATTTGTCCGGGTATGTTCCAATTTTGTCCTTAAATTCCATTATGTTATAGCTACAAATGGTTATTTCGAAAACGCTATTAAATAATTTTTCTTATCATTATTATTTTTAACTGTGCCATCTATTAGTGAACTTAGTAACTATTATTTAAATTTATTGAACAAAAACTTATTTCCAAAGTAGAACAAAGTCAAAGTTGCATTTTTTAAAATTTTTTAAATTTAAATTATTGATTTTTAAAACTGGTGGTCATTTTTAGGGCACCCCGCTAGTTCGTAAGTAAAATAATCATTATTAAGTTAATTAAATTAGCTTTAAAACTTATTTTTATAAATGAAACATGAATTCACGTGTATGCGATTAATAGCTACTTACTGAAATGTTTCTAATTTTATTTTGGTTATGATATATTTGGTTTTAAAATTTGTGTTATCATTTAACTAGCGAATTAAAAAATAACAATAATTAATTTACGCATTTTAAATAAATTGGTTTTTAAAAACATGGGATAGTTATAATGCTTAAAATATCAACAAAAATAAAAACCAATTTTTCAAAAAAAAGGAAAAAAAAAGAAAAAAAGCTGCGATTTTTTAAAACTATTTTTTTAAATAATTTTATTTTAAACCGGCGTTGAACAGCCGACTTAATTTTTGGTTTAAAACTATCGATGCTAAAGCCCATTGCTTTGCAATTTTGAATCTAACTCAGATGTCAAGGGAACTCCTAGATTATGCATTGTTACAAACTAATCTTCGTTGAGGTCTTTTTAACGGAAGTGACACGTATTTACGTTAAATGGAGAGGAAAACCACGAAAGCCTTTCTCAGGTTAGCATGACGGCAAAGGGGTTCTAACCCTTTATCTGTCTACCACTGAGGATGCTTTGTGTCAATACCGTGGTCGATGCGAGCCGTAAACAGGATTCTTATCGAACAGCCAACGCTGAGATTCGAACTTGGTTAACCTCATTGGAAGACGAGCACTCTATTCTTAGAACCACCACGGCTCTTTAAAGGTAGATTGCTGAAAATAGTCAGAAAAAAATTGCGTATGGTGGCTCCATTGGATCATGCAACCGGAAATGGCTTACCAGGCTCAGTTTAAACTATCCGCCTTCATTTACAGAGACTTTCGGTCTCTTGACTGTCTCTCTCCATTCAAGCAGGTTTTCTCCAACTGGTTTAACCAAACAACCAGGTGTTGGATTTCTTTTTATGATCTCAAGTCTTTTTCTAAGTCGGATCAGCTAATTTGTTTGATCAGTCCATCTATTGAGTTGGGTGAGGCTGTTAATTTCAAAGAGTGATCTAATAAATCTTAATAATATTAAGTGAATTGAATACCTATTTAATATGTTTTGAATTAAAGAAATGTAAAACTTAAAGAAGCAACTTCAAAGCCTTCTTTTGGAATTTCTTAAATTCCTGTGTTCTTAATAGTTTTTATTTGATTAAACTTTGTTTATTCAACATATATCCCATGTTTAATGCAACCCATCAACCACGTAAGCTGGTGCAACACTTCTCTCTCTCTCTCTGTCTGCCTGCATGCCTGTCTGGCTGCCTGCCTGTCTCTGTCTGCCTGCCTGCCTGCATGCCTGTCTCTGTCTGTCTGTGTCTGTCTGTGTTTGACTGTCTCTGTCTGTCTATGTCTGTCTGTCTGTCTGTGTCTGTCTGTCTGTCTGTGTCTCTCTGTCTGTCTCTCTGCCTCTGTCTGTCTCTCTATCTGTCTGTCTGTCTCTGTCTGTCTCTCTGTCTGCCTGTCCTTATTATCTTTAATAAAGCAGAAAATGTAAGCAAATTTTCGGTTTTTTAAAAGTCCGTCTACCAGTGTCAGTTAGCTCAAAGAAAAAAAACGCAGTTTACTTTCATTCTTATATAAATATCTTTCACGTTATTCAAGCTAACTACGTAAAATTGTTTCCTGAAATAACATAAAAAAATATATCGTGCTCCAAAAAAACAGTGCACATGTACAGTAAAATACATGAAATTTAAATCTAAGCTTATAAGCTTTTCTTCACTTTCATACTTACATAAATGTCTTTCTTCACATTAATCACATTAAATTTGAGCAAATTTATAGCTTTAGTCTTTGCAAAATCCCGTCGATCAAGTAAGTTGGCGCAAATTCAGCCAAACTGACGCCAAAACGTTTCACATTGTAATCAATGCATATTCAATGGATATTGAATGTTAATTCTTTAAGAAAGAAGCATTTTGAAATTAATGTTTTAGAACAGGCGATTAAAATATTTTGACGACGTTTTAGTTTAGTTGACGTCAAAGAATATATATATATATATATATATATATATATATATATATATATATATATATATATATATATATATATATATATATATATATATATATATATATATATATATATATTTATTTCCAATGAGCTGCACAATAATCTTGCCGATGAGCAGACCTAGTGCGTTCTCCAGAGGTGGTATCCACTCTTTCAGGACCACCGCAATGAATGAGATATCGTTGGTCATGTTAATTTGGACGTCTAGCTTCTGCCACACTAGATGGTAGCACCGAGACTCTATTTGGATGCTAAAATGCACTAGGAATTTTACTTTGCCGGAAATGCTTAGAGCCAATAAGGCCCTCCAGGGATCTTTTACATGCCGCGATCTTTTGCATGTCAAAAAATATATATAATAAGGATAAAATGCATATGATTCAGCTATTTTTTAAATTTGTTTTTGAAAGTGAAAGCGATTTAATTAAAAATAAATAAGTTAAATATCGTAAATTTCAATCGTGAAATTTTTTTATAATTATGCAATATTGTTATTTATTTGATATTATAAACAAAGTAAATAAAACCCTTATAATTTCTAAGCTTTTTAGTTCGATCATCTCAACATTCGATGCATTCAATTCAGCGTAAAAAAACAACATAAAAAAATATGCCTCACTTGCCTGTTTAGTAGAAATACAATTATCCCCCTCAAATCACCCCCATTTCCCTCCAAAATGAGGAAAGCGTAAGGAAGGTATCATTCATAATAGCATACCAAAGCTTTCTATTAAAAAAATTTTTTTGGATATTAATTTTTCCGAAGATAAAATCTAATTTTACTTGACTTATAGCATTAGCTGGGAATAAATTAAAATTGACCTAATCACTATTTTTTAATTTGAAATGGAAAAGCAATTTTAATAAATAATTTAAATATTGTAATTTTGAAGCATAATTTTTTTTTTATTAAGATGCAATAATGATATTTACATTATAAATAAAGTTAAACCACAACTATTATTTCCCTTTTAATATAATCGATTCTCAAGATTTATGTTAGTTTATATGGGGAACTTCTAATCTTCTAGAAAAGCAACGCAATTCATAGAGCTTCTTAAAGAGCTTAGAAAATAACATATTTGCATTTAGAACGGCAAAATTTACATATGATTTATCTATAAAATATATATTCTGATTTGATCAAGATTGAATTTTTTTTAATAAAAAAAGTTTCTTATAAATATTTTAAGGGCGATATAATTACTATGTGTTTGAAAAATTTATCTTTCTGAAAGAGTCTTTCGAATGTTATCAAAAAGATTTTTTCTAATATGAGAACTCGTTTAATCTTTGCAATGTTTTAAGATATCCAGCATTTTGATTTCTCTTTAACTTCTAAAATGTTTTTAAATTAACTTCCAGTTAACAGATATAAATTAGAAATACAAATTAGAAATACAAATTATATATTTATAGCAGGAGTTTATAAATTTAAGTAATGAATAAATGGAGTTCATTTTTATCATGCTGATATAAACATAAAAATTTATAATATATGAAGTGTTTAATTATAATTAATTTATAAAGTAAATATAATTAATATATAAAGTGTAATATTTGAAGTGTTCATAATGAAGTTAGTTGTAATATATAAAGTTTATAATCATAATTTATAAAGTAATAATTGTAATAGCTTAATTAAAATATATAATTAAAATTCATAATTTTTCAATTATAATCAATAATAAACTGTTTTATATAAAAGTAATAGATAAAGTCAATTAATTATGAGCTAATGTAAACAAAAAAGTATGGCAGAAACTTTTATATTCTTTACAGGATCGTTTATATGCAATGGTCAAAACTAAAGGTGATGCTACAAAATATTAAGCTTCTTTCTATCTCAGTTTATAATTTGAATTTTAGTGTTTATAATGAAATATTTTAATATTTTGGGCCACATACAATTTCATTCTAATATTTTGATTCTTTTAAAAAAATTGTTTAATTAGTTTGTGCTTTACTTTGTTTTTTTATGAGCAAACTGGGAAATATATAGTCACGTTAAATTTTTAATTTAATCTAATTAAGCAAAAAACAAATAAATAAAGTAAAATAGTTTTTAATGTCGAGTTTTTCAATTATTATTATGTTTTGAATCAGAACTGTAGAGCCACTGTAATAATTATATCGGTGAAGCAATATAATTGGTGAAGACAACTGCAATAATACATTTTGATTTTGGAGAACACTGCACAAAATGATTGTATGGGTGATAGGATAAATATGGGTGATAAATATGGGTGATAGGATAAAATGTATTTTTTGAATGATAAGCTTTCGCGGAGAAAAAAAAAGATAAAATTACCGTACTGTATTGCGATGATATTTCTGGTAAAAAACCACAAATCTAGTTCAGTTTTGCTGACTTAAGTTATTTAAGCTATTCACTTGGTAATTTTTCCAGTCATATGTTAAGGGTTAATTGGAAATTCGGATTCTCAAAATTATGGTTCTTATTATCACACATTTAGTAAAAAATACGGAACTAAAAATTCATATTTTACAGAATAAATGGTTTTTATGTCATACCTTAGAGCCTAACAATACCACGATAAAATTACCAAATTTTTCCAAATGTACCACATTTTACCACACCTGCCAAATTTTACCAAAGTTTTAAACACATTTTAAAACTATATTTTATTGTTAATTTTACAAAAATCTTTACCAAAGTGCTTCTGTCATAACAGTCGAGCCTTTTGGTGCTTTCATAGAGACAGTTCACAATATTCTACCATAGAAGCTTTACTATATTCTAGTAGTTTTGACCAAACTTTTTTCTTGATGCACATGTAAGGTATTTAATATAAAACTAACATTCAAACTATTAGATTTAAAGTTTCAAAACTGTTTAGCAATGATTCATTAAAAAGTTAGTATTTTTTTATTTGAATATCTTTTCCTTCGAGAATTGTTTTGTTGGTATAGTCAAACAATACTTAAAAATAAGATACAGAAAGATTAGGATAATTCAAAATATTTCTAACTTATTGTCTCTATTTATCCTGTTGTAAATTACCTAATAAAGCGTGATTTATTTTAAACAAATAAACATCAAAAAAGTTCCTTTAATAATGTTTAGAGCATCTTTTCGCATTAGGGAATATAATGAAGATTAATTACGCTCGATAAATAGTGCAACAAAAGAAAAGAAAAATATAAAAAAAAATCCTAGAAATCAACCAAGCACATTCAAGCCTATGTCTTTCACCAATTTGTAAACAAGAAGTTTTATCAAAACATTTCTGTGATCTTTTCCTTTGATGCAAAATATTATTTCCAGTCAGTACTCTTAAAAAATTAGAGATGTGTTTTTAAAGGATCTTTTTTCCATTGTTATTTTTTCTCTATTTAAACTTAAAGATATAAGAAATGATATTAATGTAGTAAATATCATTCCTGTGAAAATATTACAAGATAATGCAATTATTATGCTTCATAAGTCTCAAACAGCGTGGATATATGAAAGCTGGTTTTTTGAAATTTAAGAGAATAATTTTACGTAATTATAAACGCATTGTTTTAATAATTGTTAGAGAAATGCTTTTATTTTCAAATTTTATAGAAATTCAATGATATAAACTATTAAAATTAAACAATGTATGTTTCCAATGAAGATTAAAGCATTTGAAAAGAATCCCCTGTTATTTTTTCTAATAATTACAAATATAATAAAATTATTACATAAATTTATGATGTCTATTAAGGGGTCACAATACCTATGCAACAATTTTTTGAAATAAAGGTAAAATCATTCATTTTGAGGATGCTTTACATGCTCATTTAAGTTATAATCAATAATTTATCTTCAAAAAGTAATTAAACTATTTAATTTTTCTAAAATTTTAAAAAAAGTTGAAAAATTCTAAATTTTTAAATCCCTAAGGCTTTTTTATTTTAACATATTTTCAAAAAAAGTTTTTTTCAAAGTGCTTGCAATATTTATCTTAATAATTTTGTGCATTCATTTGTTGATATATCAATTAGAATATTTTTTATAGATTATTTTGTAAAAAAGTAGAAAAAAAGGGTAAAAATTCCTGTTAGGTATATATAACATGCCGTAAAAATTGTAATACCTCATAAAATGCTTATTCCATGCACAGTTCAAATCAGTGTATTATACTCAAGATAAAAAAGTTTACTTCAAAGCTTTATCTTAAATAGAAAAATTCCTTAAGGATTTAATTAAGATTAAGACACAAAATTATCATCTATGCGAAAAAGCACTTTAAAGTCAGACTACTGAGCAAGTTTCTGTATTAGAACAATTTAAAATCATTCATAACTTTTTAAAAATGTAGATAGAGAGATGAATTTTTATCTGTACATTTGAAATACTTTGAAGTTTTATTATAAGCAATAAAATAGAATTTGGTATTTTCGTCATTTTTTGGGTACTGTGACCCCTTAATTAAGTAATAAATGAACCATTAATAAATAATTTGTAAACAGTAGCATATTTTTTATACTTCTTTGAAAAATGCTTCTATTTTTAAGTTTCACACCTAGTTAATATTACAAATTTTATTAAAAAATAATGTATGTTTTGTATAAAGCTGCAAAGTATTGAAAACGAATCACCTCTACCTCTGTCTTTTCCCCCCCTAATAAACCTAAATAAATAAATATTGTAGAAATAAATAAATCATAGAAAAAATATATAATTACTATAAAGTTGCGTGAGTAATTCATTGTGATGAAATTAAAATTTCATTTAATTTAATGTTCTAGAATCACAAATGGAAAAAATATGTTAAAAACCTATTCGCGTTTCCATGTCACAATGGATCATCAATAGGATAAATGACATCAGGATTTGGTAAAAACAGAGATGAATGAAATTCGTCAGAGGTCACATCACACTGAAAGAGATAAATACACTGTTAAAAGAGATAAATACGCTTTTAAAAGAGCAAAAAAAAAGCGTTAATATAATAATGATTTCCAAATATTATACAAATAGAGTGCTGAAGTAAAAGTCAGGTATAAGTTTTGGTGATCTAGTAACACTTACAAAAATTCAGTTCAGCTGCTGAAATACATTTATAGATGATATCAGGTGAAGAAATGCCATAGGTTCAATTTTGATAGAGTTACTAAATCACCAAAAGAGAAAAAAAATCAAACCCTGTTACAAATGACTTTACTGCAGCATTTGTTTCATATTTAGAAATCATAAATTTTTTTAAATATTTTTTTTGGTTCTTTTAACTGCATATTTATCTCTATTAACTGTATACTTATCTCTTTCAGCAGGACGTTTCGTTTATCGGATTTCAATCATCTCTGTTTTCACCTTTCCCGTCTTTTATCCTACTGATGAAGATGAACCATTGTGACATCGAAACGCGTATTGGTTTTTAATAAATTTTTACAACTTGTGATTTTAAAACGCAGTTTTACCTTTAATAATTTTTAAACGTTTTAATGGAATTTAAATAATGGCTAATTATTTGCATAATTTTTTTGATAATTATTAGAAATATGCTTCTACTTTCTGAGACCATAGTAGTAAAGTAGCACTTTATAATGTGAATAGTTGACGATCTAGATGTTTCAACTTCAACCCGAAAATGCTAAATAGGATTGAGGTTTGGGAATTGTGGAGGTCAACGCCACATATTCTTCAGATCGATCCTTTATTTTACCAATAACAAAATAAAAGTACATATTATCTTACTAAGATCCCATCATTAGGATAAATGATGGGATCTTAGTAAGATAATACGTTACAGGTTGCAGCTATAATGTGTATATTTAATGTCTTAATCAAGCTAACATGGACGCTTTCTTTCTTTTATTTACGTCACACCGTCACTGCACAATGGGATATTGGTGACGGTCTGGGAAACATCCCTGAGGATGATCCGGAAACAACAAAAGTACGTCTCATCCTATTTTAAAGAGAGGACACATTCACGCACCATCTATCAGTAGATCGTAATTTTGACCTAAACCAGAGCACGATCAATACTCGATCCAGTATCCCCAATGTATTGATTTGTTATGGAAACTTGGACTTTGTGACCAAGAAAGATTTAGCGTACACCAGTCACCATTTTTTGCACTGGGAGTCATCGGCCGGCCGGGATTGAACTCACGAGCCCTCGGACAACGCCCTACGAGTCCGGCCGCCATGGACACAAAATAAAACTTCTAAAGCATACCAGTACTATATTAGCCGAGGCACCACTGTGACGTAATACTCATTTGCATAAACTGTTACGCGCTCATAATAAAGTGGCCGGTGATCTAAAGCGAATAAAGTGCGTCCTTAATTTTTTAAAAACGATGGATTATATTATTAATTTGAAATATTTTCCACGAAAACAATCTATTTTTTGATAGTTAAATTTTCCTATTCGTAACATAAATGGCAACATGACGTATTAAACGCATTTCATAATAGGAATAGCTTGAAATATTTATCAATTTAAAAATACTTAATTGTGCGAGACACATTTGTTCTTTTTACGTTTAAAAGAACAAAGAAAGATACGATGGAAGCATTTACCATTGTTCTTCCACAGTTGCAAAAGAAAAGTTAGTATTTTTAACGGAAATCCTTTACTACATTTTACGCTAACTTCCCAAGAAAGGAAAGTCTTGAATTTCAGACTTTTACTGAAATACTTTTGGACCATTTACATATTCCGGCAATATGCTTCGTTACACTCAATTCTGAAAAATGACTTTCACTTCGGTAAATATCGGATAGGGTGAGCTTTAAGCAGTAAAGGATATTGCTCAATTTATCAGCAAAAGCAGTTTTTGCTGAAACAGCCATTACTTGTGGAACGGAAATTTTAACATTTAAAGCAGACCTTTAAGTGTGGAAAAAATCTCTAAAATTGTACTAATAAACATTTGTATTTTTTTTTTCTATTTGGAAGTAATTTATTCTTAGTATTAGAAAAGGTTTACACTGATTGTGAAATTGAAGAAAAGTTAAGTAGTAATAAAAAAAAATTCTTCAGAATCTTTTTAAATGTTTTTGCAATGCAAGTACAATGTGTTCCGTAATCATCATCCTTAATCTATATTTTAAAGTCCTTTTCAAATATGACGTAAAAAATTGTATATTAAGTGTTGTAATAAAATAAAAAAATAAAAACAAGGAATGCAAAATTAAAATCATGAGAACCTGTTTGATTTTTTTGAAATTTTATATCCACCGTTGAACATTCAATCCAATTTTTTGGGTTTACGACTACTAATGTTCAACTAATGTACAATTATGTGAAATTGCTTTTATTTTACAACAACTTTGTATTATTAATAAAAGCATTTTAACTTTTTTGATAAGATCGATACGCACTCCATTTATTTTAAAATCATACAATTATGTTTCAATTACATGATGCGTAATTTCACTATTCAATCATGAAATTAATGATCAAATAACAACCAATATTTGCAAAGGTAAGTTGTTCATGGTAATAAATTTTTTAATGAAGCAAAAACAAAAAGAGTTATAAATTATTTTAAATAATTTAGAAATGCATGCAATTAAATATTTCCTTCTTAAAGGTTAATTAATATTTCTCCCATTAAATATAATTAAAAATTACCTTTTAAATGCTAAAAATGGTAGCTTTTTAAAAAAAATATTTTTATATATTAATTTTAAGCTGTATCAAAACTCTTCCTCATTAAACTGGAATTTCAAGAACTGGGATTATTTATGATTTTTTTTACTAAATTTCTTACAAAGCAATATAATTTTTCAAAAGAAAAATTACTTTCCTTAATAAATCTTATATTCAATACTTTCACTGCTTTTTATTGGTTTATGCGTAGTTCTGACTAAGACTCAGATTTTTCATTTACCCTAATTAACTCAATTCAAATTATTTTTTTTGTTTGCTTTTGATTTACTTTACTTTAAAAAGGTTTTTTGATTAACTTTTTTCAATAAGAAATCTTTTTCCAAAATTTATTTCCACTGAATAAGAAGTCTTTTTAATAATTGTTTAAAGTTACTCGATTAATTTTTCCGTATTCCCTTAATTAAAATGTTTTCAAAGGTAGTGCTTTTACTATAAACTATGCTTTTAAAATTCGAAACAATAGTGAGATTTTTTTTAGTTTTAATTTGATAGTCTAAGATATAGATTAAAACAAGTATAAATAAATGATATGCTGGTAAAATGGTTTTATTCTTTCTTTGCTTAAAGTATCCGAATAGTTTTGAAAATTTTTTTTTAAAAATGTTAATTGAAACTTAAAAAAAACTAGTTCATAAGTTATATTATGTGTAGAATTTTATAAAACAAGCGGAAAAAATGTTATTAATTTATTATTTTTTTTAAATGGCTATTTTGAGGCAAAAATAAGGCATTTTTTGCGCATACGCTCAATACAGCAAAAAAATTCTATAACCTATCCAAAACAAAAATCCTTAGAGGACTTTACTATGTTTGAACTATTATCTTAAAAGCAAGTGCATATACTACTCAGTTAGGGATCAGTGTAGTTAAAAAAGCCAATTTTTAAAAGTTTCCGCACGTGTCTATGAAAGAACATGAATAAAAAATGCAATTCTACTTCTTTCATTTCACCTGTATTTCAAAATGTGTGTTATAATCATAAACACTCATGAAAAACTGTTTACAATTATTTCAAAAACATTATGAGTAATCGTGTTTAAGGTCGTTTAAAATGTGAAAAAACTTCATTTTGAGATAAACCGCATTTACAGACTTAAAATCGCTAGTCTATCCACTGTTATCACTTTGCACAAAAACTACTATAACTTTGTAAATAATTAAAGTACAAATAGAAGTAACGTAATTTTAGAAAGCTAAGAGTACAATAATTCCTTAGAAAATCATGTTTTTGCACTAGTCCTTAAGATAGTTAATCAAATCTTGATTACATTTATTTATTAAGGAACAGGAACTGTGAATTTTTTTCCAGCGTTTATGTTCTTCCCATATAAAGAAAACGCTTAATCAAATATATTTATATATATTTTATGTCGTGGTCTATTGTTGCGTGCGAAATTCTGGTTGAAAATATCTCCAAAAGGGTTCTTGAGGATACGCGACTAATTAAAGAATATTTTATGTCATTCATCTCGTATTTCTTAATGACTGGTAAATTATCGTCGGGTAAAGCATATTTTTAAGAACATAGAAAAAACAGTATTTTATATTTTAATTTTCTCAGTTAATATTTTAAATTTTTAAAAAAATTTTTGATTACTTAGAAATTATTCGATAGATTGAGTAAATAGATTGTAAGCAATCAACAACTTAATTCCAATCAATTAATCAATTGCAACTTAAAATTCGTTCAACTTTATTGAATAAAAAAAGCCTTAAATAATTATTAAAAAATATTTTTTTTGCACAATAGTAGTTTCTGAAAATGTTTTTTACAATTTTGTGTAGAAATTGACTGATTTGCTTAAAAAAAATTCTCGAGATACGACGACATACTCAAAAAGGAAAAATAATATAAATTGGTCCAGACTTTTAACCAAACTATTGTGACCTCAATTTTTTAAATTGAGGCTTCAACAGCTTTCCATATGTTTTGAGATCCAAGCTATTAACACCATTAAATGTAAAAGAACATTCTTGGTATTTTATATCACCAGGAACTATCATTGGCTCATGGTTTTTGCCGATGAGACATACTAAAATTTTTTACAGTGCTTCGACATATTTTGGGACAATATTTCCCAGATTTTGGCCACTCCCCACATTTTGAGGGTAAAGAATCTCAATTTGTCAAACAAGGAATATTTGCTAAGAAAAATTATTTTTTTTTAATCTGATTTTTGTAACCTAAACTATCATCTGCACTGATAAATTATCATGCTTGCGGTTAAGCACTCGCCTCATTATTATAAGTCATAGTATGTGAAAATTCAGCCATTCGATCACAAGTTGTTCAGTATTTTTTTTAATGCACTACACATATTTCTTTGTTTCTTAATATTTTATAAAAAAAACATATCTTGCTATTATTCAGTCTGTAATTGCAATTTTTTTTTATCTTGTATAAAATATAGATGTTACATGTTCATTGTACGAGTTTAGTTGTTATACGATAAAATTGCTGTTTTTATTCTTCGCAGAATGCCAATAAATATTGTTTCTGACATGAAGTACTTTTATATGAGTGATGAAAGGATACAATAATAAAACAGAATAACAATAAAGCATTTTTCGGCAATGTTTCTGGGAAAGGTTAAACTGTCCTATCTAAAAGTGTTACAAAAAGAAGCTTAACTTCCTTCTCCTATTTCCGTTTCTATTTCTTCTATTTATGTTTTTATGTAAGTTGTTTTTTCATCTCAACATATATGCTCAATCAGAAACAAAATTGTGTTAGTAGTTAGAGAGAGAGAGAGAGAGAGCAGTTAAAGATATTTTTAGTAGTTAGAGATATTTTTAGACAAAATAGTTAGACAAAGTAGTTAGAGATATTTTAATTTCAAATTATTTGGGGGAAAATAGAATGGTAAAAAAAGTGCATTTGTATTGAGATATACACTGACTGAGCAAAACTCATGGGATACCCACCTAATATCTGGTTGGGCCCCCTTTGGCCCTGCGGAGTGCAGCGATACGGCGTGGAAGTGAGTCTGCAAGGCTCTGGAACACGTCAAGAGGTAGTTGGCACCACATATCCTGCAGAGCGGCAGCCAATTGTGGCCTGTTCGTGGGTTGAGGATTCAATGCCCTGAGCCTGACGTCGAGGGCATCCCAGATATGTTCAATGGGGTTCATATCAGGACTTCGAGGTAGCCAATTCAGTCGTTGATGCACCTGCATGCTCGTCAAACCAGGCACGGACGATATTGGCGCGATGTGGGGCTGCGTTGTCATCTTGATACACAGCAATATCATCAGGTTGTTGAAACATGACAAAAGGGTGGAGATGGTCTCCAAGCAGCTGAAGATACCGCTGACCAGTCAATGTGGCATCCAGAATGACCAGGGGGCCCATTCCATGCCACGAAAATGCACCCCACACCATGACTGATAGGCCACCAGCCTAGACTGTGCCCACTTGGCATGCTGGATTGGGTCTGGTTCATTTCATCGACAATCACTTCATCGACAGGCCATTTCATCGACACCACTTCATCGACAGGCCATTTCATCGACTAGGTCATTTCGTCGACAGGCCGTTTCCTCGACAGGGTTGTTTCCTCGACAGGGTTGTTTCCTCGACAGGCCATTTCGTCGACAGGGTCATTTCGTCGACAGGGTCATTTCGTCGACAAGTGATTTCGTCGACAGGGTTATTTCGTCGACAAGTCATTTCGTCGACAGGGTCTTTTCATTTACAGGGTCGTTTCGTCGACAAGGTCATTTCGTCGACAGGGTCATTTCGTCGACAAGTCATTTCGTTGACAGGGTCTTTTCTTTTCATTTACAGGGTCATTTCGTCGACAGGGTCTTTTCATTTACAGGGTTATTTCGTCGACAGGGTCTTTTCATTTACAGGGTCATTTCGTCGACAGGGTCATTTCGTCGACAGGGTCATTTCATCGACAAGTCATTTCGTCGAAAAGTCATTTCGTCGACAAGTCATTTCGTCGACAGGTCATTTCGTCGACAAGTGATTTCGTCGACAGGGTCATTTCGTCGACAAGTCATTTCGTCGACAGGGTCATTTCGTCGACAGAGTCTTTTCATTTACAGGGTCATTTCGTCGACAAGTGATTTCGTCGACAGGGTCATTTCGTCGACAAGTGATTTCGTCGACAGGGTCTTTTCGTTGACAGGGTCATTTCGTCGACAGGGTCATTTCGTTGCTAGTGTCATGCGTAATTCTGAAACTATTTTAGAGATTTAATCTAAATATTTCTATTATTAATTAGAAAAATGCACTTATTTAATTTTATACTAAAGTAAAATTCTTTATGGCGGTTTATTGTTCCAATTGCACTAAAAGAAGTTCGCTTTTTAAATTAATTAATAGGTAGTTGAGAAGCGTTTAAACGGTTGATGTATCGAAATCTACTTTTCTATATCTAAATCGTAATAGCTCGACACTTATATTTGGGATAGGTAAGGATTGTCTTCAGAACATTACCAAGCATGATATCCGGACCGTGGTTACAGTTAATATAGTGTGCGGTTAACAATCAAATTGTTTTTAATATCAAATCAAATTAATAAAATATATTTTTAGAATTGAAAGCAATAAAAATATATTACAATGAAAATGTATACACTATTTCAAGGAGAGGAAAGCAAAATTTATTGCTGTAAAAATTTTCAACATTTTTAAATAAATTTTAACAAAAATATAGACATCAGTCAAATTCTCACAGAAATGAAAATAATCATAGACCTAATTATTATATCTGCTTAAGTAGAAAAAAAATTCTAGGTTTTTTATGATGGAAAAGTAATTTCTTAATGTTCACTTTAATTGCAATTTTAAACTTTTTGTTCAGCATCTTTAACATTAGGACAGGAATATGCGTATTCGAACAATCGAATTGAGTCTTAGTTTCGTTACTACTATTAGAGATTTCGAAGAACAATAGGAACACAAGCTTGATGTTTAGGTATTTACCGAGGCGGTTGTAGATTCCCACAATATTTAAAGTGCTACTCACCTTACCAAAATTGTTTAGAAGCACAGGCGTAACGTTGCAAGCCTGTTAGTGTTTGGTCTTCACAAAATATGTTTTTTCTATGAATAGTGAATTTAATAATAGTATTAATTATTCAATTCTAATCTAATACTCTCAAATTATACTATTTTTGCATTATACTATTATTATAATTAAATAATAATAGTATAATTTAATAAGAATAATAATAGTAGTAAGTAAATGATGAATTAATTCATTTTTTATTTGCAGGATTTAAATTAGACACATTTTGCTTAAAAGAAAATTAACAAAAAGTCAAGCTTGGAATTTAAATGTAAGAATAAATAACTCCTACTCTACAAAAAAGAAAAAAAAAAATTTGCAATTAAAATTTGACCAATTTTTTACTAGTATAATTGCTGAAATTTTTAACTGATTTTCTACACAGGATGAAAACACAATTTTCAAACACTTACTGACCACTATTAGCACGACTTATCGCCAATCAAAATTTTGATTATTTTCTGCCTGAACAAGCCAGGAGACTCAAAACTAAAATGTAGAAAAAATGAAAATAAAAAATGCATATGTATTTAAAATATCAAGTTTGTTCAATAGACTACAAATGAGAAAAACAATTTATAAAAATTTTCACGCATAGCAAAAACCACAAGGACAAAATTTCACAAAATATTCTATCAACATTCAAAATTCCACTTTTTTCGTTTTGGTAACGAAAATTCACATTTCTTTATCAGGACACATATCAAACATGATATTTAAAAATTTACACTTTTTAAAGGACTTATTGCTCGCCTTTAAAATATATACTCTGCCTGCAAATTTTATTAATTTAAATAAATTTTTATTCTCTTGCAAATCGAAAAGAAAAACATTTTAATATTTGAGTAAAAAAACAAGTTTGCGGAACTTATTTTAAAAAAACATTAATGGGAATAAAATCAGATGCATATAGATAACTCTCCTCAATTATAAACTCAAAAGTCAATTTATTTGTTATATCGTAGTAAATTGCGTTTTTTCCCCAAATGTTTTAGATCATAAAAACCAATTAGACAGGTTTCCTCCCCTCCTCTGATTTGGAACCATTTTTTATATCATTGCGATTGCATCGCATACCGAGGATGTGGAGTCATTGTGAGTTTTTTTTTTTTTTTTTTTTTTTTTTTTTAATTTTTTTTTTTTTACTTTAACGAAGTTTATTTTATGAGGTAAAAGAACTTATAAATGTTTAGGGAACATATATGATAAAATACATATTAAACGCCACAACGTTATAAATAATTAATTAAATAAGAAATAAAATAAACTGGAAATGCGAGAACAAGATTTTTGTTTAAAATAATATTTCATTTAAATTTCACAAGAATTGTCAGAAACTTCCCTCTTCAGCAGAATAGCTTACAAAGACATGAGGAAGAGGATTAGAACAAAAAATTTATCAACATTATTTCCCAATTTGTTTTCCAAGTTGGATTTTCATTTTATTTTTCCCCTCATGCATTTTTTTCCCAAGATTTTTATAATACTATAAAGTTCAGCCCGTTGCTCACTTTGCTCGCCAACCTTTGTAATAGCCACTCATACAACTTAGTTTGTTTTTTTCCTATATCGATCTTTCTTTTAAAGAGAAAATATATAAATATTGAAATTTCATGTAAGAAAATTTTATTAATATGTCAATAGTAACAAAATTAACGATTACTTGCATATAAAAAAAAAAAAATCAACTGAGCTTGAAAAAAATAAATATCTAAACGCAGGGAATATATAAATTTTTGATAAAACAAGAAGTAATCTTACTAGCTAACTATCTAAAAGGTTTGTGTTTTTCGGATTAAATTCTTCGTAAACATCACCATTGTTATCATTGTAAAAGTTAGTTCCTTTTCTTCTCTTTTTTTTTTGGACAAGATTTTAAACTGTATCAATGCGTTTTACTCATTGCCGGGGAACGTTATATAAGTATAATTTTCTTTTTTATCGACAGAAAATTTTTGCAGCTGAAATGGCCCGTTAACGAAAAAACCTTGTCATTGAAATTATCTATCGACCACATGGTTTCATTATCTCACAGATTCATTTTATACCGTCTTTTTTTCCTTCCTAATTTCACCCGTCATTCACTCCCTACATCAAGAATCATTCACAATAGTTGTTGCAATTGCTTTCGCGATGATAATCTACAATAATGTACATTAAAAATTAATCTTAGAAACAAATGTGTTAAATATAATTAGAAAAAAATTGTGTAATATACAACTTGAATGTGTAAAATACAATTAATGTTTCGTTTTTGCAACGTGATATGAATAGAGGAGTAGGCAATTTTCATATGAAATGCTTTTTTCCGGCAACTTCAACATACTATTAAGATTTTGCATCAGGCTAGGCTTAAAAAATTTCATCAGAAATATACTAAATTATAAAAAAGTGCAAGGGGCATAACGTCTATTGTAAAAGAATCATAAGACTAGTATCAAAATTACGCATGACTTTGCCTACAAAATAATCTTCTCTTAATATTGTCGACGAAATGACCCCTGTTGACAAAATGACCCTGTCGACAAAACTACCCTGTCGACGAAATGACCCTGTCGACAAAATAACCCTGTCGACGAAATGATTTGTCGATGAAATGACCCTGTCGAGGAAACGATCATGTCGACGAAATTACTTGTCGACGAAATGACTTGTCGACGAAATGACCTGTTGACGAAATGACCTGTTGACGAAACGGCCTGTCGACGAAATGATTTGTCGATGAAATGACCCTGTCGATGAAACGATCATGTTGATGAAATGACCCTGTCGACAAAATGACCCAGTCGACGAAATGACCCTGCTGACAAAACTACCCTGTCGATGTAATAACCTAGGTGAAGATACGACCCTGTCGATGAAATGACTTGACGACGAAATGACCCTGTCGACGAAATGACCCTGTCGACGAAATGACTTGTCGACGAAATGACCCTGTCGACGAAATGACCCTGTCGATGAAATGACCCTGTCGACGAAATGACCCTGTCGACGAAAAGACCCTGTCGACAAAATGACCCCGTCGACGAAATGATATGACGATGAAATGACCCTGTCGATGAAACGATCATATCGATGAAATGACCCTGTCGACAAAATGACCCTGTCGACAAAATGACCCTGTCGACGAAACGACTTGTCGATGAAATGATCCTGTCGACTAAATGACTTATCGACGAAATGACCCTGTCGATGAAATGACTTGTCGACGAAATGACCCTGTCTACGAAATGATCCTGTCAATGAAAAGACCCTGTCGACGAAACGACTTGTCGACGAAATGACCCTGTCGACGAAATGACTTGTCGACGAAATGACTTGTCGACGAAATGACCCTGTCGACGAAATGACCCTGTCGACGAAACGACTTGTCGACGAAATGACCCTGTCGACGAAATGACTTGTCGACGAAATGACCTTGTCGACGAAATGACTTGTCGACGAAATGACCCTGTCGACGAAATGACTTGTCGACGAAATGACCCTGTCGACGAAATGACTTGTCGACGAAATGACCCTGTCGACGAAATGACCCTGTCGACGAAATGACCCTGTCGACGAAATGACTTGTCGACGAAATGACCCTGTCGACGAAATGACTTGTCGACGAAATGACCCTGTCGACGAAATGGCCTGTCGACGAAACAACCCTGTCGAGGAAACGGCCTGTCGACGAAATGACCTAGTCGATGAAACGGACTGTCGATGAAGTGGTGTCGATGAAATGGTGTGTCGATGAAGTAATTGTCGATGAAATGAATGCGACCCGCTGGATTCATCGCTCCGTGCGGTGTGCACCACACACGGTGCCTCCCATCAGCATGGAACAGTTGATAACGTGATTCGTCAGACCAGATCACGTTACGCCACTGTTGCAGTGTCCATCCGTGATGATTGGTGGCGAATGCACGCCGAATTGTCCGATGACGCTGGGTTAGCAGTGGCACACGTGTGGGGCGACGGCTCTCATACCTGAGAACACGCATGTTCCGACGGATTGTCCACTGGGACACGTCTCTATCACGGCCAGTGTTGAATTCAGCCGTGATTTGTTGCACATTTGCTCTCCTATTTCGAGGTACCACTCGTCTCAGGTTTCACCTGTTTCGGTCATTGAGGGCCTGTGGAGGTCCGGTATGGTGTCTGTTGTGGGCTGTGACACCCTCATTCACCCATTCTCTGCAAACTCTCGACACGGTTGACCTTGGGAAACCGAATTCCTGAACCACTTCCGAAATGAAATGTCCCATGCGTCGGGCGCCCACAACCATGCCGCGTTCGAATGCCGTCAACTCACGACGACGTTGCATTTTACCTGATCACTCACACAGCCACTTCAAGCAATGTCTAACACACAACTGAGACCGTCGCGGAGGCCACCAGGTGGCGTTGGTCACACGTTCTCTCCATCCACAAATCAGAGCCCTGCTATCCCATGAGTTTTGCTCAGTCAGTGTATTTACAGACTTATCTTAACATAAACTTATGCATTTATAGCCTTAGAAACTGAAGAAGAGTAATCGTTTTGTGAAAAAAAAATTAACAAGAAATTCAAGGGGAGAATGAATTAAATATCAAGTTCTAAATTTTTTTTGAGTGTTTTACATTGTAAAAGAGTTTGCTCTATAGTTGCAACCATTTTTGGTGTTGAAGTAAATTAACATTTCTTACACAACATCTTGTGCTTTTTTAAAGTTTATTTTTTCACAGTTATAGTTTTATTTATTTAATTGTTAATTTTTTATTTGTCTGTTTACTGACAACATATGTCGCGCAGTTGACTGATTGTGATGGCTCGGTTCTCAGTGGAACACCAAAGTCAAGCATCAATGATTGCGGTCAGTAAGCTGGTGGGTGAGCACTTTGATCAACCTGCGTAGGGACCGAGGATGCATGGTATCGGCCCTTGCTAAACTATTCTACAGTAGAGTGCTCGACTTCGTCAGCAGGTGAAGTCGGCTACGGAAGAGGTAGAGCCCAGGGCTAAAGAGAATAGAAGGGCTGGTTCACTCCTTTGAAGTATCTCTTGCCGCGCCGATCCTCTGACGTCACTCTAGTGACGTCACTTTGGCGCAAAGCTCGCACTTTTACTTCAAGAACGGAGCGTTTGGTCTTACTAGCTCTAACTAATATTGGATCATTTCTTTTTGCGAGATATTCTAAGACATTTGTTATTTTCTATAATGACTTTCCTCAGTTTTTGTTGTGAATTTACAAGAATTTAAAACTATTATCGAAATGCCAGTTTGTGCGATTGCAACTTGCAAAAATTCTGATATAAAAACAAAAGGAAAAAGTATAATTTTTCGCGTGTTCCCTAAAGTAAATGAACAACTATGTAAAGAATGGATTCCGAAATGACAGAGTTAATATAAAACCGCAATACGTTTATTCTGTCGTAAAGAACTTTTATAAAAATTCATTATCTAAATAGAAACCGCCTCGCTACTTCATAAAGAAAGGCAGGTGAAAAGAATTAAAAAATAGATAAAGTCAAAGAAAATTAAAATGTAAGTAAAAAGTATAAATGAAATATATAGTATATAGTTGAAATTCTCCTAATTTCATAACATATTTTTTAATGTAGTTATTCTAAATATTTATGATTTTTTAAAAAAATTATATTCTCTTCAATTTAAATATCTATATATTATATCATCGTAAATTTAAATGTCTATAAACAATTGTAAAATTTCTGATGTCATTATGAACCTAAATTATTATTTTGTTTCAGTAATTAGCGTTTAAGGTTGATGTTTCCTAATGATTAGGTATGAACAAATTGCTATTAACGACATATTTTAAAATCAGGGATTCTAAATTTAACTTAACTTATCTTTATAAAAGAATATGTAGATAAAAAAAGTGTCGATATATGCCTTCATTTTTCTTAATAGTTAAAGTTAAAACTGAACTTTTTAAAATAAAGTATTTATCGTGTCATTTTCACCAACTAGCAAAACATTTTTATAAGTTTAAAATGGTATTTTTTTAATATAATAACCAAGAAAGTTTTTTTTGAACTATGTTTATGAACGGAAATAATGTGTTAATTTCGTAAAGTTTGAAGGCTAATAACCAGAAAAAGTCTAACTTATTTTTACAAGAGAAAGATGCAAAGTTATCATATCTTTGCTTGCGATCTCCGAGATCTGTAGACACAGTGACGTCATGAGGAGGGAAATCGTAGCTTCAGCTCTAAGAGCGGAGTGAACTAGCCCTTGTATTCTCTTTAGCCCTGGGTAGAGCCATCCACTTTGCAGAAGATCAAAATTGTGATGGCATGCCTTTGGATCATCCTCAGGGATGCTTCCCAGAGCGTCGCCAATAGCTCATTGTGCAGGTTTTGTGTGACGTAAATTAAATACCTACCTACTGATAACACATATTTACAAGCACATTAGAATCAAATTAATAGCTTCATTTCGAAACATTTCGTTAATTCTGAACAAAAAGTACATTTCGCTTAAAAACCAAACACACTGTTAGTTATATATTCACATTAAGTTTTTCAAACAATTGTTATTTTGTCTAGTTTATGAAATTTTTTGCTCAATAACTGCAGTACCTGATTAAAAACTTCATTTGCTTCAAAAATATAAATATAGGATATAACATTCCATTGTTAATGACCTTAAATCCTTAAAACTTCTCAATAACACGTGGAAATGCATTGGCCAATCACGGTCATTGTGGCTTTTTTGTTCTATAATTCGTCATTTTTTCTCTCTCTCGTATACTTGTGAAAACAAAACTGTCATCTGGTGTGGCAGTATAAGACGGCTTATTTCACAGAAAAAAATTCAATTATTTAAAAACAGACGCATCCATTAAACAGATAAGTACGGTAGTTTTAACAAAAATACTTCGTTCATTTTACAAACTCCGTTATTAGCAAACTCACTCCGTTATTTTAACAAATACTATTATTTAAACAAAAAATTCTATTTAACAATTATGTCAGCATTGTGGTCAGTGGGAGGCGAGAGCAGGATTCGCATGCCTAGTCAATGCTAGGATTTGAACTTAGTTCATCTCTGACCACTGAGCTACAGTAGCTCTAGTGTATCAGTATGAAGAAAAATTAACTATTCTTTGGTTAAAATTCTTACTTATTGAAATAGTATTGAAGTGTAAAGATATTTAAAAGCATAGTGACCCACTTGTACCAAAGTGTCGGGTAACTTAACTTTCCATAAAAATTCAATCTAAAGCAATATAATAATCAAGTTAAGTATAAATTTTACTATAAAATCGAATCTCAGTTTTACTTATACTATGTTGAAATCAATAAAATAAGTGCTGAAAAGTAAGATAAAGAAAGTAATCATAAAATGATTTGAGAAACTTTAGTATGGTGTGCAAACTAAAAAAAGCATATTAAGAATTAGAATTTGATTAGGATCAATAATAGAGATTAATGTTTTTGTTAACAAAACAGCTTTAAGCCGTCAAATATACAGGAAAAATATATGAATGAAATGGAATTTTTTACAGTGTTCAGATACCGGTTAAAAACGCAGAAAATCTGTATTTCTCTTTTAAATGTTTTTTTGTGAAAAATGTTTTTTTTTCAGTATAATTTACAGATATTTCTTAAAGTGTTGTTTTTAAGTTTTAGATGAATATCAGCTCTTATCTGAGCTTCTTGACATTAACAGGTGATAGCTCAAATGTGTAAGAATGTGACCAAATATTCAGTCTTTCACTGATGTATTTCGTTTATGTTGACATTTACATGTGAATACTGACTTTATTGCTTATTATCACAGAAACATAAATACCAAAAAATATATTAGATGAGAAAAAGTTACTGAAAATTTGCACGCATTTAATAGACAATTTTTCAGAAAGTTGTAAATATTAAATACATTTTTAATTACAAATTATCAAGTAATAGTACGTCTTATGTGTAAGATAGATAACGGTAATTTGGAAATATTATATAGTAAAACTTCAACTGGAATCTTACAGTTTAAAGATTTATAAGTCGTAATTATGAATTAACTCCTAAATTTTCGTAATTAATTAGTGAAACAGAAAGACAAACGTAGTTTTAGTGTCTTATTTTTACTAAGTTTCTTTAAATTCCTTTACGTGTCCGTAAGTGGGGTTCTGAAATCAAAATTCGAGCTATTTTCCCTTAAACCTGTGCCGTGAAGCAAGGCATGTTCCATTTGCATTTCTAGATCGCCTTGAGAAAATTTGTTGAAATATTATCCTAAAGAGAATTTGCTGTCAAACAAAATCTTGATTTCAACTTCAATATTTAAATTTTAACTAAAGCTGTGGGTTGGAAGTAAACAAAAGCCTCAAGCATTTTTTTAACAATACAAGAAAAATTTACTATAATTTTACAGACATTCAAAATTTTGATTACTTTTCGATTAGTTAGAGAGCATGCAATTTAGCTGGAGCTCTGTGTTGGATGGCCATTCAAGTTTCAGTCACTCTCTGAATCGCTTCGATACGAATTGAACTTATCTTCAATAAGAATTTATGGGCAATTAAAAATTTGATCACTTTACGACCAGCTGAAGTACTTCAACTATAATTAGAACTTCTTGAAAATATAAGTACCAATGTCTTTCAAAATACTGTAAGTAAAGGTATTTATATTTTATCCCCATTAAAAATTTCGACCTTTTTCCGACATAAACAAATAAATAGAAAATTAATATGAATGAAATAAGAGATTAAAAAATAATTTTAAAACTACGTTTTACTAGTGGTCAAGAAAAGGAAAACAAAAGCAGTTCTATTTTGTGAATGATGCACGGGACCGTTATGAAGAAGTGTGGAGGCGTTATGAAAAGTGCGGGGGTGTTATGAAAAGGCACGAAGGCGTTTTGAAAAAAAGCGAAGGCGTTTTGAAAAAGCGCGAAGGCGTTATGAAAAAGAGTGGAGGCGTTACGAAATAGCTCGGAGACGTTATAAAAAAGCACAGGGGCGTTATGACGAAGAACAGGGCTGAAAAATAACCACTATAAGGGCAATAGTTTTGCAATAGTTTTAAAATACATTTGTATATCATTTAAAGAAAACATTAATTTTAAGAGTTTATACATGAAAATAAATTAAACTTGAATGTATTAATAATTTTAAATATATCTATTAATAGGTTTAAATTTGTTTTTCAATACTATCTGAGCTTTGAAATAGTATGAGTTCATTAGAAATTAACATTTATTTCAACGAATTGAGAAAAAAACTGTTGAAAATAAATTATTTGCTTAACTATATATGGTTATTTTGCATTTTTAATGATATAAAATTGATTGCTGCTCGATGATGAAAAATAATTTTTCCTAAAATATGAAATCAAAATATAATTTTGGAAGAAAGTAATCAGTAAAAATTATATTTTTAGCTTATTTTTTCCGCATAAAATGTAACAGCAGTGAAGATGATTTTATAAATATTTTAATGGAATATTTTCGTGAAAACTATATTTTGTTTCCAGACGTGGAAAAGACACAATGAAGACCTGTATTTTATTTAGTTTTGGAAGTAAGAATCTATTTAAATGAGATATTTAGGAGCATTTTTTGATATGTATTGTTAAAATACTGCTTTAATTATTTTGCAAAATTTAAATTATTTAGAATTTTCTACTAGTTTCCTGTAACCATATCTGTTTAAATAAAATTGAAAGAAAAATAAAGCTTAGCAGATCTTTTGTATTGAAAGGAAAAGAATAAAGCTCTGAAAATTGAAACTAATGGGGAAATAAAAAAAAGCAAAAATACTTCTAAGGTACGGAATATATATTTCTGAGGAGCAAAAAATATTTTTAAAGATCTTAACTTAAGATTTATCTTTTGTTTCTGTCACGTATTTCGAAATGCTTTTTAAAAATTGCTTCAAATTAAGTTTTCTCCCATTATAGTGGGAGAGCTTAAAGAATAAAAGCAAATAAAACTACCAATATTTGATCCTTTCTAAGAAAAAGGTAATAAAATATTTTTCACTTTAGAAATGTTTGCAATATTCTGGAAGGGGCTTACATGAAGGTATAAAACAATAGTGAGGATTATATGCAATTTAAATATTGAATGATTCAGCATTAAGAAAGGACATAAAACATGATTAAACATTTTTTATCATCTTCAAACACATGTATCTTGATTTCTCTTGAAAGCTTGTAACTCAGCAAAAGTAGTTTATTGTCTGTTTAAAACATAAATTTTTATTATTTTAACCTATTAATGCTTTAGATTAATACCCACACAAATATTAATATACAGGAAGGAAATTATTTCCTGCATATTTAAACCTATTATTATTAACCAATTTACTAAATTAGCCTATTTACTGCATTAATCCATTATCTATTATTATTAACCTATGACCTATTACTAATGACCTATATATATTTACACCAATTAGTGTCTTACATTAATACCTGCACAAATATTTTTATCCAGAAGAGAAATTATTTTCTCCATATAGATTCAGTGATCCTGTAATATTTTAAAGGATATTTTATTCTTTGATAATAATTTATGATGAAAAGACAAGTTAACAAGCAGCTATACCGTTAGCAAAACTTTGCGATTTATATTTAATAAGTTAAATTTATAAAATACTTTCTCCTGTGGCATCTACAGCCCACTGTGGGCCTTGGCTTTCTGAACAATGTTGTTTTAAATTCTCTTGTTCTTAGTCTTGTAATTCCAGTAATTAATTTTTATTATGGTTAGATCTTATGCTACACTATTTAACCATCTCTTTTGGAGTAGAGTTCATGAGTATCGAATTTTGAATTTTTCTTAGCCCCATATTTTCATTCATTAATTCCGTCTGCATGGTTCAGCCATGCTGGAGTCTTAATTTCATGGATCAAATGATGTTCTTTTTTTGTTTAATTAGATGGTCAAGTTAATTTTTTTCTATTTCTTCTATATAAATTATTTATTTGCATTCAAATACATATTAACAACAAATACAATAGATTAGATTCTAATAGTCATTAGGAAGCTATACCAAAGATCTCGATTTTTTGAAGCTAATAATTTTGTTTTGTTTAATTGGATGGTCAAGTTCCTTTTTCTTTTCTATTCCTCCTTTGTGAATTATTTATTTGTATCAATCCAAATACATGTTAACAACAAATGCAATAAATCAGATTTATCAGATAGTCATTAGGAAGCTATACCAACGATCTCGATTTTATGAAAGTAATATTTTTTTTTGTTCAATTGGATGGTCAAGTTCATTAATGTTTCTAATTCTCTACTGTGAATTGTTTAATTGAATTGGTCTAAACACACATCAGCAGTAAATACAACCGATTACATCCTAATTGGCAGATTTTAAAAATTAATCTGTCTTAGATGCTCTCGTTAGCTTTGTTTAAAACTTTCTAAGTTTCTCCATTCTTAAGAATTTATTTGCTCAAGTATAGTAAAAAAATTACGAAGTGTAACTGATCAACGCAAGCTTAAGTGACACTTGCTAAGTGGTTTTATATATTTATTAAGCATTATACTTTGAAATTAATTAATTAAGCATTAATTAATTAAGTTTTGCAATTAATTATGCATTGTACTTGCTCAATAAATTAAATAATGCTTTTTATGAGCAGTATGCTAGAAGATGATAAAACGAAGGGAATAATTGAAAAAATGCATTTCATTTCAGGGTTTCAGAACATTCTTGGTTTGCGTATGATGTATGTTAATATAAATTTAGTCAGCTTACAATTGTGCATCACATTAACTACTATTGTATAGCAATAGTTTAAGGCTTCTGTCAGCTATAGGTGAAGTTAGGTTAACGTCAGGTTACGGTTAGGTTATGGTTAGGTAACGTCAACTTTTGTACCGAAAACAGGGGGTTATACTTGTACTACATTAAAATTCCAAAAATTCATAAATAAATAAATCAAATTTTTTTGGTTTGTTTGCCTTTTACCTTTTTGTCTACAATTGAAAGTACTACATGCTTAGAAAAAATTTCATCCTAAGTAATCTTTGCCCAATAAAGTAAGTAATGATTCTATATCAACTTATTCAAAGGACAAAATATAACTAGATTATTCTTTACTTGAAGAAAAAAACTTCATTGACCTTAAAAATATGCAAATATGCAAAAGTGGACACGTTTCAAACGCTCAAGAATAGGCTCCCATTTTCAAGACTTTCCAGACGAGAATGAGAAGAAACTTAAGTACTTTGAAATATAAAAAGTAAAGTTACCAATGAAAAATGGAAAATAAAGGTTAGAAACAAAACTAGAAAAACCACACTAACCGAGAGTGAAGCAAAAATAAGGATGAAAAAAGATAACAAGAAAAAGCAACTGAGACAGTGAGGGGCGAATCAGGGTAAAATGCATTCCCACGCGTCGTGAGGAACTTATGTCATTAGCAGGGGAATTAGAAATCGTAAGAGTATAACAAGATTCCAGGGCATCAAGATGAACTGAAATGACTGGAGTGGAAATAATATCGCGTCTTATTTTCCATTTTGCTTTGGAAACTTTACATTCAAATCACTTTGCTTTCTTCTCATTCACATCTGAAAAATCTTGACAATGGGCGCCTATTTTCTACTGATTGAAACTTGTCAACTTTTATTTCCATCTGCATAAGGCAATGAAATTTTTTTGAATCAAGTAATATCTTATGTTAAGATTATGTATTTAATAGATTATTCTTCCAGTTTCTTGGGATTATTTCTTTAATAGATTATTCTTTGTCAATAAGTAACTAAGCGTAAGGACTTACTGAAAAATTGCATTCCAACTAAAGATTCTATTACATTCTTGCTTTTCTCATGAAATATAGTATTAGAACTATGCTCCAATTACGAAAGATTGTTGCATATTTCGAAAACTAGTTTAGGGCGTTTTATACAAAAACAAGTTTTTATCAAAAAAATTAACATCCGAAGAGAGTACTTTTGTGTTTGTGCCAGAATAAATATACGCATAAAGCACATACAAATACACTAGACATTTTTGGGTTTGATTTGAAATCTTTCTGATTTTTTTTTTCGATTTTGAGTCTCAGTTATGATGGTAAAACTTATTTATAGTACTGATAGTGCTGTCTCAAATTTAAGTTGCCAGAAATTAATTAATCCACCAGAAATTAATTACTCACTTGAGTAGTGTAATTTATCACTTGAATAGTAATTAAATCTATATAATTCTACACAAATTAACAATTATTAATTAATTCAAAAACAATACCATATTAAAGTTATAGAATAATTAATTCATAATTAAACCATATTAAAAGTAACAAGACCACACGAATGCAATTCATTACCAATTAATTTTATATCACATTGTACTTGAATCTGCAATACGGTTAAAAATAAAAATATATTAATGTGATAAAAGAAATATAACATAGATGATAAACTATACCATACTTTCCTAATAATATATCTTGAAAATGAACTGAAGTAAATTCCGCTACATTTTGAGTTACAAAAATTAAAAATTTGCTTGCCGCAAACATATTGTTTTAATTAATTCAACACAGTCTTTCGAGATTGTTGAAGTTCACACCAACAACAACGTTAAAAGGGCAAATAATAATAGTAGAACACCATTCTTGTTTGAATCATTGACACATTCTGTATGCGATCATATCTAGATTAAATTTATTGCTTCATTGTCTAATTAAAAATTAATCTTGGTCAAACCGAGCGAAGTTCAAATTGACATGTCAGAAATGGCTCGAAGTCATCTGAAAAGAACATTGTTTAAAAGCCTGAAATATAGCCAGAACTACGACGTGAAAATTAATTAAGGAAAATCTCTGTTAGGAAATAGCACGCTACAGACTAATTTCTATAACTTAATTTTCCCTGAAATGTGTACTAATATATGCCTTTCAACTCGAAATTGTTCATTCGTGTTTCACTTGTTTCTGGAATCCATTTCCCCTTATCTAATTGTATTCGCTTGGTGAATGACTGTTCAATTTTGAACGCTCCCTTGAATTTAGCTCACTCAAGTGATGGAACATTCAATCTAGTAAAAGAGATGAACACCAACTTAATCATGCGATTGGTATTGTTAGAAAATGAATTAAAGGACATGTTGAATTATTTAGGAAACATAACCCTCAGGGTTATGCAGTAATTTTAGTTTAATATAACATTGCACTGTACAAATTATTTCAGAAAAGATTTGTTCTTTAAATCTTTTATTAAACCATAAGCAGTTTATTATATTTAAAGAGTAGAATCTTCATATTAAATAGTTTCTTTTCTAAGCAATGCTATAACTTAACTACACTATAACTTAACTATTTTGTCACCATTAGAGCATATACGTTCTTCCCCTAAAGTTTGTTTTTGTTTTTACTTTGGAAGATTGTTTCTATTTCTACTTTATTTGACCTCTTAAAGCCTTAATTTGTCATATTTTTTAAAAATAAAAATCTGGTTCTAAAAGAGTTAAGACTTCTTGTCAAAAATTATGCTAATAGTACAGAGATTACTCGAAACTTAATTATTGATTTGAGTGATTATTTGAAATTTAATCATTATCTTGATTAATTACTTCAAATCAAATGCTTGAATTAAGTTATTGCTTCACATCACATGGCTAGAGTGATCTTAAACTTTTCTTCTAGAAGCTTTTTTTTTTATTCGGATGTTTTTTTTTTTTTAAACAGAATGGCTATTGGCATAAATTTAAGTAAAAGAAATTATTTGAGAAAAGGTACTTTTAGTTTATGAGAACCATGAAAAATTTCTAGACTTTCATTGATGTAAGCGATACTTAATAAATTTTGATAATAAGTACTACTTTTATTATATTAATTTGGGTTCTTTTATAATTTGCTAAATATATCTCTATCGGTACCGAGATAAGTACTATATGTACTGTGGAATTTTTTTTTTATTGCTCAAAGAAAGGGATACGTACCAGAAAAGATTGATGATAATAATTTTTTAGTATCGACTATGGTTAAACTTGAATAATAGCATTGCACCAAATGATACTGAATATAGTAAATCTTTACTCCGATGGGATGTTCTTCTAAAAGCATGCTTAATACCATAAAGACAAGAAGGCAAACAATAAGATTAAAGGAAAAATTTGGAAATATTTTAGTTTAATTTATTCTGTTGGTATATATCTTTCAGTGCATGATTTCGTTGTGTTGATAAACACAGACTTCTTAACTGTTTACTTTTTTTCAACCCGTAAAAAAACGGGCATTTAGCTAGTGACAAATATATGAACTTGTATTGAGATATGACATTTGTTCCTTGCAAATTTTCTACATTTTTAATATGGTGTTAAATTGGATTATATTTCCCTTCTAGTTGAGCCACCGCATCGTAAAATCAATTTAAGGTATGATAACTTGATTACACTTAGCACTGCATTAAGGCTGCCGTAAATTTCAATGATTGAAGCAAACTTGAGCAGTAATAATGGATGCACATAATCAAAAGGATATCACGTTTCAGCGCACTTAAATATTTCTAACAATATTTATGATTATTCAGTTAAAAATTAAAGAATATTGCTGATATTTAGTTTTAAATGTCGGGATTATTTTTTGTCTTGAATAATTAAGTCTAAAAGTATGAGCCCATTATAAATAATTTAGATAAAAATATCATGCACGTGGACAACAAAATAAATCGATTGAATAACTTTTGATCTAATGGTCAGAACTTCTTGTTTTAGGACTCAATCTTAATGGTTCGAAAAGGTGACGTCAAATACGCTAATTAAATACTGCTTGCGATATAAATTACGAAATCAGACACAAAATACAAAAAATTAAAAATTCTGACCCCCGTAATATAGGAGTAGCCACAATCTGGAAAATATGGTCCCAATAGTTTAGTCAGGAAAACGGTCATAAATTTGAACCCCTAAATGTTAATTTTACTTTTAGCGCATTGTCCCATATTTCGAGAACATTTTAGACGAATTGAAATTTTTTTGCACGCAATCAGAAAGATAATTCATGGCAGAAAAAAACTTTTAGTAATTGTTTATATATTTTTTATTATTTTATTTAATAATACTCGAAAAAATTCTTAACTGTAATATAAGCAATTTTTTACGTAATTTTGAAGAATTTTTTAGCAGTTTTATATGGCAAAACACAAAATTTGAGCGAAATCGGACGGTTTGAGAAAAAGAAAAAAGAGTAGTATGTTTAAAATTAAATTTCTCAAGTCCTATTCGATCGATTTCACTCAAAGTTTGCATTTTTCTATGTGAAATTATTCTTTAAAATGATGAAAATAATAAGCAGCTCTTAAAAGTTATTTTCTCGATATACGGCGAAATTTGAAAAAATTAAAATTAGCTTTAATGGGTCCAAATTGTGAAAGACTCTTCCGACCAAACTATAGGGACTACAGATTGCGGCTACCCCCTTTAATTTGGGTGTCAGAAATCCGTATCCGTCAAAAAAATGATATACTTATTCAGAGAAAGTACGTTTTGTGTCTAGATTCGTAACTTAAAATATATACTAATTAATTAGCATATTTGTGGTCATTCTATCAAATCATTAAGATTGAATCTTAAAACGTGAAGATCAGAAGTTATCATTAGATCATTATTGTGGCTCATTTATTTCTTTGCGCAATTAATACAATGTGCTATTTAAAATAAAAGCTATAATTTTATAATACGAGATCTAAAAGAATTCTAAAAAACAGATCTAGTATATCACCACATACTTTGAGAAAGATTCTAGCACGGAATCAGTTTTTTTTAAAAAATATTCCATAAGCATCCATATTAAACACTTTCAATTTTGATAAATTCTTCTGACTAGTATTTTATTAAAAACGCTGAAAATAGCTAATTTAAAAGGAAAGTGTGTGTAACATATTCTAAATAATAGTAATTTAAAAATAAGAATTACAAAATATATTTACTAACCAAAAAGAAAAGTAGCGTCTTCTTCAGAAATACATCTACAAATTAGTTCTTCTTTAGTTCTTTTAGTTCTCCTCCATTCAAAACACTGAAAGACATAATCGCAAGTAAATAATTAAACGTAAAATAGACGCTAGAACATACCACTTTTATTTAGACAAATTGTTCCGTCATATCGTCATAGCAACCTAAAAACCACATCGTTTGCTTTTTAAAATGAAACGATACAAATTCCAGCTTATAGCTCACACACAATTAAACAATAAATGGAATCTACTTTTAAGTCTCTATGAGCTGGTATATTGCCACTCACCAAATCATGCTTGAACGAAATTACCTCAAATATCGCTTAAATATCTGCAGCTCAAGTTCGATTTAATGCAAAGCAAGTATTTAAATCAAACATAGGTGTATTCAATTCAAGTTGAGTTAAAAAATCTTCCCTCTTTTTTGAGCAGGACACTTAATTTATTCATTTTAAGTGAGTATTTTTACCACCCTTAATGTAAACTATACGGAATTCGTAAACATGATCTTATAATAACTTTCAAATCTCAAAAAATATAAAATAAAAATTTGCATGTCATAAAGATTTCTTAAAAATGGTAGAATATACCTCAAACATTTGTTTGTTTATTGTTTACATGCATATATTTATATATATTTTATATATTGTACGCATATATTTATATATGTATAGATATTTTATGGTGAAATAAACTTCAAACATGAAAGGTATGGAAAATCATATTTTTAGGACTTTTATTGCAAAAATGAAACGTTAGTAAGAAATAGAAAGAGCTCACTAAAATTTATGAAATCGCTCAATAAAACTGAAGTAAGAATATTGACTTTTTCTGGAGCATCTACCAATCTGCAGAAGAGTCATATTCTAAAGGATCTTTTTTATGAATCATAAAACTTTACACTGAAGCAAAATGTATTATTTCGATTTTATTTTACGCGCTTTGAACATATTGTGATATGGGGCTTTGTAGAGTCCCAGTACTTTTTAGTTTGTTGGGAATGCAAATGCCCCTCCAAGCACAATTTGACTTACCTGAAAGAAAACTATGCTATCGTACAATCTATTATTTAGAGTTGAGATGAAACAGATATTTAGATGTAGCGAGTCGATATAATGTAGGTCGCAGTTGCAAAAATTATTGATTTCAAATAGATTTTATGCTCTTAAATTCAAAATTATTTAGTGGATTTAGTTTTATTGTGTGCTAAGGAGTGAGTTTTTATTTTAAAGTCATAAACTTCTTTATTCAGTACTTTTTAAAATTCATCTCAGGAAGTGGAAAATAACTTTAATTGAGTTAATTACATTTTGGAGAACTTAAATGTTTAGCCACTTAAATGTTTAAACCTAACATCTTTTCAACATTTACAAAAACATATAGTTAAAATGTTTAGTTCTTTTATGTGTTGTTGCATAAAAAGTTAATTTTTGTGACACTTTACTTAAATATTTTTCCTTTTGTGAAATTTTGAGAAAAATTATGGTTTAATACACTGTTTTTATAACACTCTAATGACATTCTGAAAATATTTAACATAAAGTTATTGAGAATATTTTTCATTATAATATTAGTAATAACTATGTCTTAAAATACAGACTTTAAACTGAATGGTAGTTTTAACTCGTTGACTCACATAGGATACCAGTGTCTCTTTTATAAATTTTTTTTAACGCTCTAATTACAAGCAAATAATGTATTTTAGTATTTTTGAATTATAAAAAAACAGTCTAGTAGTTACTAAAACTGTTAGATAATCGAAATTATATTTGTACTAAAATATAAAATTCAATAAAAAAAGGAAGTTTGAAGAAAATTTTTGTTCAGTTTATATTCAAAAGTGCATAAATAATTGAGTCTGTACATTAAAGAAATTTCAATGATGAATAACTGTTTCTCATAGCTGCAAATTAGTGCTAATTTGAAAAAAAATTGTTCGGAAGTGTTAGGAAATTTTTTCATTTAATACAGAAAAAGACACCAATGAATCAAGCTGCATGTCATAATCATAAATAATTAAAATGCTAAATATTTTTCACTTATTTTGACCTAAATTAATACAAAATAAGGAAAAACGTATGAAAAATATGTTTAGATATGATAGCTTTATACTTTATTTTATAGCATTATATTAATATAGATATATATTTTAAAGAAAAATACATATATTAAAAAAACTGCTTGAACAAGTGAAAAATATTTTAGTCTATTTTTAAAAGAATTTTATAAGAAAATTATAAAAATTAAAGAATTAGAGACTATAACTTTTTTTGTTAGGATGTAAATCGCAACCTCAAAAAGGCAAAAAATTAAAATGCCGAAAAAAGCCTTTCATAAAAACATGTAAAAGTCATTTTTTTCTAAAAATCATTATTTGGGATATATTATAGCAATAAGACTTCAACTATTGAAAGGTAAGATTCTAAATATTAGTAAAAAATCTAATTTCTGAAATTTTATCAAACTTCATCTATTTACGACAGCGGAAGCAAATTTTCATCATTTGATCAAGAGATTTATTTTTCTTTAATTAAGTTTAGCTCACCATAATTTATACTTCATAGTAATAACAAATAATTGTTCATGTTAATTTTCTTCCTAGCTGCTAAGTACAAGTTTAAAGTTGCTTTTTAAGCAGCGTCAACAAATCTAACTTATAAAGTATTTTAGTTACAGTACAATGTGTTTTATAAATATAACACATGAATTTTTTTTCCGAAATAAATGCATAGTTACAGTTTTACACATACGAAAATAAATAAATAAATAAAATTAAAGCTGGGTTCGTATGTAAAGAATGCAACGGAATTTATTTTAAAATATGTATTTGCATTTATTAGCATTGTTATAATTCTTTTTTGTTTTGAACATTGTATAAATAAAATTGTGATTTGACAGCATTGACAACTTAGGGGGTAAAGCGCTCACCTCCCAATGATGTGACCGGATATATATATATATATATATATATATATATATATATATATAGGGTAAACTAACCAGTGAAAGAACACTTTAGGTTCGCTTTCCCTTTAAAAAATCATATTAATTTCAAAATTCATAATTTTAGTTAAATGACAGTGTCAACATATTTGTTACTAATTGCAAATTATGTAAAAAAATTGTAGAGAGCTTACATAATATTGTTTTAAAGTTTTGGAGGTTCAAATAACAAGTAGTAAGAAGACCAAGCGATGGAACAGCTCTTACCAGTGAATGAACACCCAGTAAAGGAACACTTAATTTTAGCTATTTTTTAATGCTCCTTGTGAATTTATAAGCCATACAAATATTTGAGAACAAGCCTATTCTTGAAATTATAACATATAAATACTTGGAAAATGTTGACTTTTTTTTGTAATCATGAATTGAAAATTTAAAGTGTCAACATATTAACACATACTACTCATTCACTGGGAAATCTATGCCCAGTAAAGGAACATGCATGTTCCCTCACTGGTTAGAAGTTGTTTTTCGTATTTTTAACATACTTTTGATGCGAAACATCACTAAAGGTTCAAGAAAATTAAAGTTTATCTTTATTTTTCATTAACTTAGAAAAAAACCCAGTAAAGGAACACTTGTTCTTTCACTGGTTTTTCATCGTTTGGTGATCCAGTGAATAAACAACCCCTTATCTCAGTACTTTATTATGCTATGATACTCAAACGAAATAAAACGTAACTTCAATAACTATATTTTGAATTCTCTTTTTCACAGTGAGAAAAATAAAACTATTACATGCAATTAATTCCACTTCAAACATATAAATACGAACACTCACCTTATAATTTTTACAAAGAAGCAAGGTGTTTTGCTGAGATGATAACAAATTCAAAATTTTTACCAGAGAAGTCTATTTGACCAGGTAATCCAAAACATTGCTAGATGATTTCCCATTGTTTGGCAGTAAGCTATTGTTACCAATCAATCTAAAGAAAATTCTTATTTTAATCAATATATATGAAATGTTCCTTCACTGGTTGGTTTACCCTATATATGTATATTTTCTTTTTTGCTTTTAGTATATGCACTTGATACCTCGAGTAATAGTTTGGTTACGCAAATAGTTACTCTGGTTCGAGATAAAATGCAATACCTTGTGCATTTTTTACTTCATTTCTGACAATGATTTTAATAATAAATATTAAAGGCGTTAATTACATAATTTCGATTAAAACTTACATCTAAATACACGTGTTAAAAATTCAAATAAAAAGCCATAAAGTATTGATTTTTGCAGAATTAGTCATTATTATTTAAAATATTTAGAAATGAATATCTCACGTAAAAGTAAACAGAAAGGTATTTTATGCTTTTATAAAATGCTAGAGAACAATAGACTTTTCTTAGCTTTAGATGAAAAAATAAAATTAACTACTGCCATGATTTATAGGACGCTAAAAATATCTGCTTTAAGGCTTTCTAGGGCATCAATTTCCCTGTTTCAGTCATAATAAATGTTCTCTAAGCAGTATATTTTTATTTTGGAAGTAGAGTTTTCGCTCCTGCTGAAAACTACATAAATTTGGATTTTATTATTAGCATGCTTAGAAAATCCCTATAGAATTCAGAAACCTATGTAGTGCATAAATAAGCATATTGTTCGTGAAATAAATAAAAATTGCTTAAGCTTTCAGAATAAGCAAAATGGTTTGAAAAACTTGCTTAAATCAAAAGTTTTACATTAGCTTATTTTTCCATAAAAGAATTATGCAAGGACTTAAATTATAAAAAAAGGTTAATATAATTTTATTTCTAGCATTAGCATTATTATCCATGAGTTAAAATAAATTCCGCATTAAATTTAAAATCAAATAACTCATATACAGCTAAATTATTAAATTTTTTTATTTACGAAATTTTATTAAACATTTCAAAAATTTTAAACTAACGGTTTTCAATCTTTTGACATCAAAACATTTTATTACTATATTTTTATTTACTATTTTTTGTATCTGAGAATGTGAAATTTTCCAATCGAAATTTCGACTCTTTCAAATCTTTTAAAATTTCGAAACTTTTAAAATTTCTGCTAAGACGCAGTGTTTGATGACAATGTTACAGTTTCATTAATTTCCAGATGGCTACAAACATAATTAATTATCATTTTATTCCTAAATACATACAAAAACTTGGTGTAAAGTTGCCGCCATTTTAATTGTTGTTGACGTATGCCTGTTTAGGCAGAGGGGGTGCGATTGTTGTTTCCAGTGGCGCCATCTATGGCCAAGAATTCGACTTCTGCCACATCACACGTCGCACCCGTTTATAGGGCGGACCCATTCATACATCCATTCATTCATCCACGGATCGTAATTTTGACCTGAATCAGAGAACGATTGATCTCCAATCCAGTACTCCCAGAGGTAATGATTTGTTATGGGAACATGGAAGACTTTTGCGACTCGACAGATATAACGTGCATCAGTCACTTTACTAAACGGGGAGTCTTCAACCTACGGGGTACGAATCCACGAACTCTCGGACATGGACTCAGCGTCCTTCCGACCAGGCTATCCCAGCCTCCCATTTTAATTGTTGATACTATTAAAAATATTGTTAAAAATGATAAAATTGATAACATAATACCATAAAATATCTAGCAAAATTTTTTCCAATCTTTACTCTTATTTAGCATTTTGTAAAACTAATAATAATAATAGTTTTGAATAATTTTTAACTATGATAAAATGTTATTGTGCTTAAGCTACTGCATTAATTGTTATAATGTATCGATAATGTTTAGTTTAATATTTCTTAATGCTTATCCTCGTGCTCGCAATATATATACACGTTTATCTTAAAAACTGTTAATCGGTGCACTTTGAAAAAAAATTTAACGTCTCTTAACACCAAAAATGTTACAACTATTTTACACTGAAAGTGGTATGGTGAAAAGCCTCTCTTGGTGTTTGGCAAATGAAAAACCACGAATTTGCTTCGTTACTACTCAAGGAGGAAAATAGTTACCCCATTCATAAGAAAAAGAACACAATAAAATAACGAAATAGGGCACCTCGGTAACGCAGCTTTGTCTCATCATTTTAGTCCTGCTGCCTGATATGTCCCGCCATTTCAGTCTTATTTATATTTTGTCCTACATCTTTCCGTTTTTCTTTTTCAAATATTTAAATTAAATTTTTTTTTTACCAATTATAAAAACCATTTCAATGTAATTGTAATTTCTCCTAACATTTAGCCTCTTCGGAAACATCTTTTTCATTCAAGGTCGGAATTATTTGAAAATAGTTTCCAGGTTGAACCGTGGGAAATAGTAAGTGCAGAAATCCTCATTTATTTATTTATTTGTTTACCAAACTTAATAATAATAATACATAATAATTAAAATAATTACATAAATAATAAAATATAAAAAAGGACAGTTTTTATTGAAACTTAAAAAAAGTTTTTAACTAATTCATTAGAAAATTTTGGGTTGGTAAATATTTTTAATAATTTCGAAGTTTAATTCCACACTTAATGAGTGTCAAAAGTAACCATTTAAAACTCCTGATTTCTTCCCACTGGAAATTTTAAATAAATAATTTAATAAACTAAAAAAAAATATGTTTAGGACCATGGAAACAAAATCACTGTAATATAAAAAATTAAGAAATTGGATGGAATGGTATATCAAAATAGAAGAATTTAATTGGTAAAGGAGCTGAATCGGGAAAAGACTGAAATAGCAATGGGACCAAAGTTGCGGGACCAAAGTTGCGGGACCAAAGTTGCGGGACCGAATTGACGAGACTGAAATGGTAAGGCCGAAATATTATGCACAGAAATAGTAAAGTTTGCTCAATTCAAAATAGAACGTTGCAACAAAAAATTCAAAATTTTGTCATTTGTAAATGTAGACATTTTGATGGAAATAAATAAAAATATTTATCTCAGAAAGATCTAGCATTTTTATAAGATTATTTATTAAACATTTATATCTAACTAAAAGTATAATTTGAATTAAAAATAAAAGATAAAATATTCCGACTAAAAGTCCAAAATTGCATCGATTAAGAAAGAATATATTTAAACAGAAACATTTAACAATTTTAATCTTCAATGAATTTTAAAAATAATTTTAAGAATTCTAGCATTTCAGAGAATATTTATTAAGAAATAATAACTCATCGAAAAAGAAAATTTATACCCGACGAAAAGTTTATTGAAAGCTACATAAATTTTCTTCATTAAGTAATTTACTAAAATACGCATTTTTCTTGAAAATATACTTTTCATGCACCCAAATGCTTTTTAATGGGACGCGAAGAAACTTCGCAAGTGTTTTTTTTAGTTTTCTAACAAAGTTTATTAAAAGTAATAAACGTCACATAATTAATTAAGTTTATCATTAAAAGCGTGTTGCCAATTAATTTATAGCCCAGGAGAAACTGGCACAGCAAATTAAAGGGTTTCTCATTTAAAATGTGAAAGGTTATTTAAAACTAACAAGTTTACTTGATGAATAAAGTAGATTTAAACTTAATTAAATGGATTTAGACATCATACAAAGAAGAGTTTTTAAATTTCGTTAAAAAAGGTAAGTTTTCTGATCGTTTAGAGAACTATTTTCATAAGAAGTTATTTATCCAGACTTTATTATTTTTTATTTTTTGTGAGTTTAATTATCTATTTAAATTTAGAATGCAATTTGAATGAAGATTTCTTAAAATTTCATTTCATTAATTGTGCGAAGCGAGAGACACCATGGCTAAAATTTATATATTTACAAAACGTATTGGCACTCAGGTTGCCAGTAAAGTTTACCGTAAAATCCATTTTTACTGTAAAATTTTACAGATTAAAAAAACCTGATATACCGATGAATAATACTTACTAGATCATTGTAATTGAAGAAATATTACAGTAAATGTTACGGCATAGAATTTTACATTAATTTTATCTGGAATTTTTTAAGTGCTGGCCACCAGTTAGTGTATTTTAATCTGTTGTAGTTGCTTCGAATGCTACTTGCCAGTACCAGCAAATCTGCTTGGTGAAACCAAGCCAATTTAAGGTAGACGGTGCGTTTCTCGTTTTTCAGTGGCTCCATCTGACGCCAAGAATACGACTTCAGCCACACACACCGTGTATAGGGTGGACCCATTCATACAACCATTCATTCATGCATTGATCGTAATTTTGACCTGAATAAGAGAATGATTAATCTCCAATTCAATACCCCCAGAGTTATTGATTGGTTATGGGAATATGGAGGACTTTTTGACCCGACAGATTTAACGTGCACCAATTACCATTTGCTACGTGGGTTCCTTTCGGTCAGTGAAGGGGGTCGAACTTATGACCTCTATTATATTGGTCCAATGACCTACCAATTAGGCTATCCTGGTATTTTAAGTCTATGTAGTTACAGTTTAAATAGTTAGTGTATTTCAATGTATTTTTATTTTAAGATTATAAAAAATTATATATTTATAGGAGTAAATGTACATTTATGTACATATAGAGCAACATTATACTTAATATTATAATTCATTTATTAATGTATTATAATAAATATAGGGTTGAATGTTATGTTACAATATAAAAAATATAGATTTGAATTTTGTGATTGTTTCGGATAGTATTTTGAAAATATATTAATTTATATGTTCTGTTTTTTTAAGAAATATTTTCGTTTTTCAAAATTATGTTTTCAAGATAGGAAAAAAGTAAATAAAAATTTAACGGCTGCAGTACTTTTGGAGAATGGACCATTTACCTTTTCAGTACTTGAGTTCTTTTGAGTTCTTTACAAGAACGATTTAGTTAGAGATACGTATCGATCTTGCGTTTTTTAAGATGAAGAAAGTAAAAACGAAAAGAAAAAAATCTGAAGAATGACATTGGGCAGTGTTTGGAATTTCGGTATACAGAGTTAAAAATGATTTACTTTCGTATCAGTTTAAAGAAAAAAAAAACTCTCTGAAACTCTCTTAGTTTTAAATGCGAAATATATAAATTTTTTCTAATTTAAAAAAAGAAAGTTTTCATTTCTTAGTGAGAGTTTTAATAACACTACAGCAATTATTTATTTGTTTTAAGTCAGTAAATATAAAGAAATAAATGTTATAAAAACTCATAGAAAAAGTTATGAAAGTCATATAGAATGTCTAAATAAAAACAATTAAAATTATTAATTAATACTTGCTTATAGAATGATTAAAAAATCATACATTCACTTAGTATTAATTATAATACTAAGACTATTAAATTTACGAAAATGGAAATATAAATATTAAATATGAATTTATAATAATAATGAATGATTTATATAAATTCATAATAGTGGAACATAAATAAAATATTTTATTGATAATGGTGAAATACTAAATGAACCGCTAAATAAATGTAATGATAAATATTGAGGAAATAAAAGATTAAATTAAACAATTATTAATCAAATTTTAGCGTAAATTCATAAGATTATATGAAATTTCATAAAATTTAAAAAAGAAAAAAGTATTTTGTAACCAATATGTGGATAATATAATAATATACAGATTATACATTTAAATTTTTTCTGATTTCAAATTAATAAAAGTAATAAAAAACTTTAAAAAGATCAACACAAAGCTGATAATGCTTCATAATTATTAGCTTTAAAGCTGATATCAGCATTAAAGCTGATAATGCTTTTGATAATTTTTTCGCATTTAAATTTGACTCCTGAAGAAAAACTTCAAATTTCCTTGCTAAATTTAAAATTATATAGAAATAATTAAGATAGTATTTTAAAACCGTGTCTCGCGCAATTATGGGTAAATATTTAAAAAGAACATTAAATTATAATTAATAATTTCAAAAGAATTCCATGAAATGATTCCATTTAATCGCCATCAAAGCTTCTATTTGATTATTTCAATTTGGAATCCATTCTTCTTACATTTGGCAAACTATTTTTGTTCTTGAATTCTGTATTCGGTTTTAGTATAAAATCTTTTAGTTGAAAAAATATTTTTGAAGTGTGTGTAAATATAGCCAATAATGAAAAAAAATCGAGTAATATTTTTTTCTGAGTTGTGAAGGAAAGAGTAAATATTAATTTTAGTTTTAGTTATATTTGTTCAGATATTATTTTTTCCTGTCTATTTGCTCTTTGGTGTATTTTTAAAGTTAAAAGAAGAATAGAAACGTTTCAATACGCTTTACTTTGTTAGAATTTATTAATCATTTCACAGCATAAATTTTTTTAAATCAAAATAGTTTCAAAAATTGAATCTTTTTTTTAATTACAAATTTCAAATCTATATAAGTTTTAGAGTTAAACTAAACAGAAATGTATTGTGAAAGAGGTTTTTTCACTGTAGAATCAGATAATAAAAATCAGAAGTTTTTTCAAAAAATTGAAACTGAAGAATAATTATATAAAAGAAAAATTTTGAAAAATAATCTTGTTTAGATTATGATTTATTTTATAACTAGTTTAATACCTGTTCGTTGTACGAGATGGAAAGAAGAGTAAGCAATAACACTATGAAATCCTGCACGAAACTGATAATAATATACCAGCACAATTAATAAAGCTGAAATAATTTCACTCTTAAGTTAATTATATTTTGTACTTCCCAATGGTTTACGTAATTAGATTAAGCAAAACAAGCTTTTAGTAGTTAATCCTCTCGAAATAAAGATTCATTGTATTCAGAATCATTTGGCATGATGCTATTGCTCGAAGCCAACTCAGGATAGTCAAAATTTACCTAAATCAAGCTATTTTCTCTGTTACTTATCCCTTTAGAGGGAAATAATGAGCCCTCTTTTCACAGCTCTTTATTCACTTTTCACAGTTTCTATATTTTAGCTTTTTAGCATTGATGCAGTTTTAACAGCTATCAAGTATAACAGGGCTGTCCAACTGCAAAGAGCCCACGGGCCAGAATTCCGGTCACTGATCACCTGGCGGGCTGCAGTTTGAAAAAGTTGAACAATAACCTCTTACCTCTTACACATTAACAATTAATAGTTGAATTATTAATTACAAAACAATGGAACAGATGGATTATAAAACAATTTGCTTACATTTTAATGGGAAAACTGAGACCAATCAGCCTGAATAAGAAGTTGGCGAGCTGCCAGTTGGACAGCCCTGAAATATAATATCGTATATTCTACATATATTTGTAGATTTAGTACATATTAAAACTGCATCAATTACCATAGTCCCAGTAGTGACTATTACCAAAAATAGTTAAGCATCAATAATAATATAGTAATTTTTTTTATATGGTACCACGTTTCTCTTAATGTTTTCTTTTTAGTACATAGCATATATTTTTTTCCATTTCAATAAGTATTTATTACCAGAGCATATATTGAGCATCATTTGGGTTCAATAATAATGTGGAAATTTTTTACATTTCTCCTAAACGAATTAGAGCCATTTCGTTGTTAATTTTGGTTAAATAGAATATTCAACTTATTTTTTTATATTAGTCAACATTAGCGTCCTAAATAATTTGGCGACTTTTACGCCTCTCTTAAACGGGTTAGCACCATTACTTTTGACATTAATATTGCTTTTAACATAGCTAATTTTTAATTTCAATAAATATTTATTACCAAAATCAACTAAGCATCAACAACGTCAATAATATTGAGATTTTTTACGTTTTGCTGAAACGAAATAATATCACTTCTTCATAACTTTTTCTTTTTAATACACAGCTTATTTTTTTAAATTCAGTTTGTACTTATTACCAAAATTAAATAAGCGTTTTTGCAGTCAATAAAAGTATGTCGACTTTTCATGATTCCTCTAACAGAAGATTTTCTTCATTAATTTTGTTTTTAAGAGCTATGGGTGTTGCGTTGTAAACAATGTCAACTTTCCTTTATGAAAAGGGACCGCAACATAGAATCGCTTCGCTTTATTTAAAAAGAACTGGGCACCTGGGCCGCGCAGTGGCCCCTATCCCATACATCGTGACATATATACATTGTGTTTAAAAACATTTTGAAATTTTGCTACATTGTGGTGGCAAAAAGAAAAAATAAAAAAATAAAATATATAAATTTACAGTTGATGATTTAGAGTTTACAGATTGATTATTTACATATTTGAAAATTCTATTGTAGTATTTTGTAATATAATATAATTTTTATTAGAGTTCTATTTGAAAGTGCTGAGTTTATTTAGATAATATACTGCACTGGAGTTACTAGGTGGCAGCACTTGCTACTGTTGGTTTTCAGGATTCTGGATAATCTAGATGAAGGAAGTTGATGAGGAATCTGGATACATGATGAAGAATAATCTGGATGAAGAATTGAGGAAGTTGACGAGGAATCAAGATGATGGATTGAAGACTTTGATGATTTTTTACAGTGAGAAATGCTTTGTTGTGATACTGGATGAAGAAGACGATGCAGGTTGATTTTCGGATGATTCTGGAGATTTATTGGAAAAGTGATGTCGGCTGGGGTCGAACCTGGGATCAGTGTGGTGGTAGGCGGATACTCTACCAATGAGGCTGTGATGATATATTACTATTTTTCTTGGTAATGATGAAAGGAGGCATCTGATGTATAAAAAGCTGCTATTGGTCTGAGGTGAGAATCTTTTTTGTAGTTTTCGAATGAGACCACCCCACCAGAATTTTACCTAGGACAGAATTCGATGAATGGATACCCCTAGTTGCTTCATTGCCGTTTTCTGACAGACCAGGAGAGCTGTATTTAGCTCACCAGATTTTGAGAGCTGGTGGTGAGAGCTGCAGAGATGCCAACTGCTCCGGACACACCAAAATAATTAAAAACACGGTAAATAACTTCAATGTAAATTTCGAAAATATTTGACTTTTTTTGCTTGCTTTTTAAAAGGTATAGCATGACATAAGTATTGCAAAGTGGTGAATTATATAAGTCTACTAATTGTTTAGAAATAGTGGTGGATAAAAATCTACTAAATTGAATGTATTAAACCAAGAATCACATTTGATAAACTACCAATTTAAAATATATATTTGCTGTCCATAGCAAGTTGGCATCTCTGACAGCTGTTTTGATTTCACGATCGTGGTCACTCCTGTGTTGCTATAAGCACTCGAGTGTATACAGGCGACGTTTTGTGTAAACGAGACTGAGTAGCAATAGTGCGAGGAGGACAATGACGCAATCACAAATAGCACGTCAACTGTTCAATGTGTACCATCTATCGAAGTAGGCGTTACTGTCAAGATAGGCGTTGATGTGAAAAATAATGCTGAATTTTTTTTCTCGGGATCATCGTAAGTGCATGCTGAATGTCGACATTCCTAAGTATACGTGAGAAATATAACAATATCGAATTGATTTAAATTTGACTATAAATACAGGCTGATATTTATTTGCTAGGGACAATAAGAAAGATATTTAACATGCGTCTATGAGACTGTCAACATTGACTGAATAATGTCAACAGTTACTTATTTAGGTCTTTTGCGATAAAGTATGAATAAAATTCCAGTTTATGTTTGGCATAATAGGATGCCTAAAATTTCTTAATTAAAAAAATATTTTTGGTATTTATAAAAATATTGCAAATAATTCAAACAAATAAAAAATTGCAATATTTCTAAAAATTTAAAAATCAAAAATTAATTCATTTTGTTTGCCTACAAGTAAAAATATATATTTGTTTTTTTCCTTTTTAAACTCGTGCACTTTGGGAAATTTTATTTCTTTGAAAACAAAAGCAAATGATCACAATAACCGCATTGTAATCTTTATTCTTTAGAGCTTTGTCCTTTCTTCTTCTTTCTTATGCTTCAACTAGGCGTAGAAAAAAGGTAGTGTGTCTATAGCGCATTTACAGATGAAATACATCAGTGAAATAAATTAATCAAAATAAATAAAAGAAAGTTTATTTTGAACAGAAACAATACGATTATCTGGATTGGAGAAAGATGGAGCGATGTATTTTACACAATTGTACATTTCTGTAAAAAATATTGAAAACCTTAGTAAAGAGAGATTTTGTCTAAGAAATAAACATCATTAACAAAAAGAAAATGCGATTTTTTTTTGTATTTAAAATGTATTACAGACGCATAAGAAACATTGAGAGAAAGGATAAAATCAACGTAAATAGATGTATTTTAAGAGGAAAATAAATAAATGAATAGTGAATTTTATTGCGGAATAGTTGCATGGAAAAAACCTTCATAATCTCTATACTTTCTATGGATAAGAAGATTACCAGATTTCTTTTATTACCGAAAGTAATCTTGAGAATTGCTTTATAGACGTCGTAGATGTTTTTATGTATTTCCCCAGAGCAAAATAAAACGGGTTGTGCTTTTAAATTGTAATTTATATGTTAGAGAACTATTAATTATTTATGATGGTAATAAGATTGCACTCTCTCTCGTTTTCATGTTGTTTGTGGAGTCTTAAGCAATTGTAAGTCTTCCCCCCAAATGGTTTCAATGATGAATCGGAAACTGCTGAGAATTCGGAAAATGTTAATGTGGTTTTAAATCAAGAGTTTTATTCAAAACTGAGGCTGTAAACAAATGCAATTTATTTTATATTATGTCTATGTCTATGTGAGAGACCGAAATTGGTGACTGTGTACTTTAAATGATAAATGTCAGCAACCACACAGTCACTTTGGTATATGTCCGAAATATACTCAGTGCGAAAAAAAAAATCTTGAGAATTGCTTTTGCAGATGGCGTACATGTTTTCATGTATTTCCCCAGAGTAAAATAGAACGGGCTGTGTTTTTAAATTGTAATATATATATGTTAGATAACTATTAATTATTTATGAGATTACACTATCTCGTATTCGTGTGGTTTGTGGAGTTTTATGGAATTGTTGGTCTTCCACTCAAATGGTTTAGATAATGAATCTGACATTGTTAAGAATTCGGAAAATTTTAATATGGTTTTGAATCTAGAGTTATATTCAACACAGTTGATTCATTGCCGTTTTCTGACAGACCAGGAGAGCTGTATTTAGCTCACCAGATTTTGAGAGCTGGTGGTGAGAGCTGCAGAGATGCCAACTGCTCCGGACACACCAAAATAATTAAAAACACGGTAAATAACTTCAATGTAAATTTCGAAAATATTTGACTTTTTTTGCTTGCTTTTTAAAAGGTATAGCATGACATAAGTATTGCAAAGTGGTGAATTATATAAGTCTACTAATTGTTTAGAAATAGTGGTGGATAAAAATCTACTAAATTGAATGTATTAAACCAAGAATCACATTTGATAAACTACCAATTTAAAATATATATTTGCTGTCCATAGCAAGTTGGCATCTCTGACAGCTGTTTTGATTTCACGATCGTGGTCACTCCTGTGTTGCTATAAGCACTCGAGTGTATACAGGCGACGTTTTGTGTAAACGAGACTGAGTAGCAATAGTGCGAGGTGGACAATGACGCAATCACAAATAGCACGTCAACTGTTCAATGTGTACCATCTATCGAAGTAGGCGTTACTGTCAAGATAGGCGTTGATGTGAAAAATAATGCTGAATTTTTTTTCTCGGGATCATCGTAAGTGCATGCTGAATGTCGACATTCCTAAGTATACGTGAGAAATATAACAATATCGAATTGATTTAAATTTGACTATAAATACAGGCTGATATTTATTTGCTAGGGACAATAAGAAAGATATTTAACATGCGTCTATGAGACTGTCAACATTGACTGAATAATGTCAACAGTTACTTATTTAGGTCTTTTGCGATAAAGTATGAATAAAATTCCAGTTTATGTTTGGCATAATAGGATGCCTAAAATTTCTTAATTAAAAAAATATTTTTGGTATTTATAAAAATATTGCAAATAATTCAAACAAATAAAAAATTGCAATATTTCTAAAAATTTAAAAATCAAAAATTAATTCATTTTGTTTGCCTACAAGTAAAAATATATATTTGTTTTTTTCCTTTTTAAACTCGTGCACTTTGGGAAATTTTATTTCTTTGAAAACAAAAGCAAATGATCACAATAACCGCATTGTAATCTTTATTCTTTAGAGCTTTGTCCTTTCTTCTTCTTTCTTATGCTTCAACTAGGCGTAGAAAAAAGGTAGTGTGTCTATAGCGCATTTACAGATGAAATACATCAGTGAAATAAATTAATCAAAATAAATAAAAGAAAGTTTATTTTGAACAGAAACAATACGATTATCTGGATTGGAGAAAGATAGAGCGATGTATTTTACACAATTGTACATTTCTGTAAAAAATATTGAAAACCTTAGTAAAGAGAGATTTTGTCTAAGAAATAAACATCATTAACAAAAAGAAAATGCGATTTTTTTTTGTATTTAAAATGTATTACAGACGCATAAGAAACATTGAGAGAAAGGATAAAATCAACGTAAATAGATGTATTTTAAGAGGAAAATAAATAAATGAATAGTGAATTTTATTGCGGAATAGTTGCATGGAAAAAACCTTCATAATCTCTATACTTTCTATGGATAAGAAGATTACCAGATTTCTTTTATTACCGAAAGTAATCTTGAGAATTGCTTTATAGACGTCGTAGATGTTTTTATGTATTTCCCCAGAGCAAAATAAAACGGGTTGTGCTTTTAAATTGTAATTTATATGTTAGAGAACTATTAATTATTTATGATGGTAATAAGATTGCACTCTCTCTCGTTTTCATGTTGTTTGTGGAGTCTTAAGCAATTGTAAGTCTTCCCCCCAAATGGTTTCAATGATGAATCGGAAACTGCTGAGAATTCGGAAAATGTTAATGTGGTTTTAAATCAAGAGTTTTATTCAAAACTGAGGCTGTAAACAAATGCAATTTATTTTATATTATGTCTATGTCTATGTGAGAGACCGAAATTGGTGACTGTGTACTTTAAATGATAAATGTCAGCAACCACACAGTCACTTTGGTATATGTCCGAAATATACTCAGTGCGAAAAAAAAAAATCTTGAGAATTGCTTTTGCAGATGGCGTACATGTTTTCATGTATTTCCCCAGAGTAAAATAGAACGGGCTGTGTTTTTAAATTGTAATATATATATGTTAGATAACTATTAATTATTTATGAGATTACACTATCTCGTATTCGTGTGGTTTGTGGAGTTTTATGGAATTGTTGGTCTTCCACTCAAATGGTTTAGATAATGAATCTGACATTGTTAAGAATTCGGAAAATTTTAATATGGTTTTGAATCTAGAGTTATATTCAACACTAAGGCAGTAAACAAATACAATTTATATCATATCATCTATATGCCATTGTGAGATCGGCAAATTGGTGATTGCGTACTTTCACCGGTAAATATCAGCAATCACACAGTCACTTTGGTATATGTCTGAAATATCATGCACTGAGAAAAAAAGTAACATTGAGCAGCGTTTGCGCACGAGATTTAAGGGCGCACGATCCATAAATAATGCACTATTAGGGGTGCACAACATGCAGCCTTCCAGTTCTTTATATGCAAATTTGAATGCAAAATCTTCATATGCAAAATCTCCCTGGATGCCCCCTGTCGGGATGGGACAGGGTTGAGTAATAAAATATTCAAATTGCGGCAGCACTTGGCCATAATAATAATAATAATAATAATAATTTTATTTAGAAAATAAAAATGCTTTGAGTTTTGAACGCGCCAAATCTAAATCAATGTAGTTTTTCGATAGCTTTGTCCAATGGCGAATTTCTGTAGTTTTAAAAATCCCAATAATTTTAATGCGGCAAAATTATTATGCGTGAATTTCCAATTTTAGAAATTACTCCAGTTGTGAATTTTAATGTGCGCTTTATTTGCCCTGATTTAATAAAAAATCCAGGAATTTTTTTGTTCGTTTACTTTTTTACGGGGTTTCAGAAATCCTGATACTTTAATTTTGGTGCTATAACTCGTGGTTCTTTGAATCAGGCATTTTATAAATCGCCTTCGATGTGTTTTATTTGTGCCGATTTGTCAATCCATAATATTTTTCATTTTTCATTTTTTTTAAAAATTTCGATATTTTTAACACAATATTATTGCTAAAAGAAAAATTTGAATATGGGTTTTAAAACTGCTTATTTTTGAACTTCGTTTCAAAATTTTCATAGCGTACAAAGGAGTTTCAAAAAGCGGTCTTAAAAATTCATGAAATTCCTCACAAGTCACTAAAAATATGTCCTAAATTTAAGAAAGTGCTGAACTGTAAGCATTATAGCTCATATATAAAAAGCGTAATAGTAAAAATATATGCTTAAATCGTATATTAAATGCATTATAGATCAAAATAAGATTCCAACTGAATGGTGAATCTTATTTTGAGCTATAATGCTTTTATTTTTATTTTGCATCATTTTGAACTTCTTACAATCCTTTTAATTAAAATATTTAATTTGCATCCATGTTGTTCAATAAAATATTCCATTTCTTTTTCTTTAAATCAAGAGGATTTCGGTTAATTTATTTTAAAATGCACTTTTGTGTAACATGATGCGATAAAACCATCACTTTTTCCCTAACTTTGTTTTTGATAAAAATTTTCTTTTGATCAAAATTAAATATTTTTATGCTGAAAAATATCTGTTTGGCATTCTTTAGTTTTGAATAAGTTTTAATATTTGAAAGAATTTGATTTTATGCAAAAAATCCCGAAGTTGACTGATAGAAAAAATAATTAAAAGAACTAAGATAATAAAAAAAAGGAATGAAATATTTAAAAAACTTGAATTTCCAGGAAATAAATTACTAAGTTGATTGATAAAAAGAATTGTGTTTGAAACACTGATGTTTTCCTAAAAGTTATGATATTTGCAGCCAACATGTCTAAACACTTGGGATCGCAGTACTAGCTTTAAAAAAAATAAATTAAAAGAATTTTTTTTTATAAAATATTTTTTAATTCCCTTAACAAATATAAATAACTCTTAGCTAAATTTTGATTATAATTATTGTAAAACAGAGAATTATTTTCTGATATCTTTAAGATTAATTTTTATTGACTAATTATAATAATTAAGCCTTTCCCTAGAAATATAGATATGACGGAAATAGAGAATAGATAAAAATGGATAGAAATATATAATAGATAGTTATTAAATAGATAAGATGCATTTAATAGAAAAATTGAATCAGGATAATTAAAACATTTGTAAGGGCTCCACAAATTCTAGAAGTGATAGAAAAAATTAAAAAAAAAAATTAACTTCAAAATTGGAGCGCATTATTTACTGTGTCTTTCATAAAAAATTAGTTATTACTATGCTTAAAAGCTATCCTTTCATAAAATTAAAAAAACAAAGAAACTATAATGGGTATTTAATGTTAATTTTTTCGCTAGTATTATAAAAAACTTAAGTAAGTGAAACAGACAGAATGTAATTATTATTTCACTATAGGTTTTACTCTCAAAAAGACTTCCTACTGAAATAAAGTTTAATTAAATATTATCGTTACTTAAGTGGATTTTATTTTCAAATTAAAAGAATATTACTTTCTTATGCATTTTACAAATATTTTAACAGAACATTTCATGTAACTAAGAGAAAATGCAAGTTATATTTTTTTCATTTTCTTGCAACATAATTATGTAAAATTAATTGAAACCACTGTTGCGGAAAGAATTTAGTTTTAAATTAAAAGTGAAATGCTCTTGTAAGGATATTTGTGCTCTTGCTCAACTATAACAAACTGTATTTTAAAAGTAATGGAAATATAGTTTCTTATACTCTGTCTTGCTCCAATGCGACTTTTTTTCCTGGAGATTCTTATTCTTATAATTGTTTATTCAAAGGAAAAATTATGAAAGAGTAGTATGGAAGACTATTAAGATATTTTGAAATGTGAAATTTTTAAATATTTTCACATATAAGATGTATTTATTTTACAGTTAAATGATTAGCTGTTATAAAAAGGATGTTCTTTTAAGCTCTTTCACCAAGAAAAATAAAAAGACAACGTGCTCTGGTTTGAAGAACTCTCACCAAGGAAATTAAAAAAGCGAAATGAAAGTAGAAGTGAGAATTCGAATCGAAGTTGTATTTTTTTTTTACTATCTATACTATCCTGATTTAATGGATTATTTAGGCTCGAGAACAGATAGATTGCTTTTATATTAAAAATATCAGAAATAAAACGTCATTTTAGCGAGATTTTTTTCCTCAGAATTACTGAGAAAAATTTAGAATTACTAATTGCTAAAACCAATTAGTAATTCTCAATTTTCTCAAATTTTTATAAGTCCTAAATTTGTATAACTTGTGAAATGTTAAAAATTACGATATATATTCGGTAATCGGGATTTAGGTTTGTGATATTAGGAAAATAATTTAAATTTTTGATGACTTGGCAGTATTCAGGTTTGTAGAATCACTTTTTCAAAGTGCAATTATAAGCAAAATAAATATAAGGTTATACATGCTTCTCAAAATACAATTTTGGTGACACCCCTACTGAAATTATCCATCTTGAAATTACTTGTGTTAACCTAACGTAAGAAACCAAACATGAACAATTCATAATATTATTCTATATTCTTAATAGCTCCCAATGAAACTTATTTTTTGTGTAAATAGAGCTGAAATTTTGCAAACATTACTTACATATTATATAAAACTATAAAAAAATATTATAAAAAAATAGATTTTGATAACACTACTGGTATTTCGAACAACGCGAAAAATATTAAATGAAATTAATTAATAAATTTTATAGTGATTCGCGTTATAAGATATAATCTTAATGGTTCGGGAAGCCAATCTTAAATATGCTTCTTAATTTGTACACGCGAAATTTTAAGTTACACAAAATATTCTGTCTCTACGTAAGTAGGCTCTTTTCTTCGACAAACTGAGATTCTTGATCCTCAAAATATAGGGAATAGCCAAAATCTGGGGAATATGGTCCCAATTGCTTATCCTGGTACTGTAAAACATTTCAGTATCAGCACCTAAAATGGTGGCAACTAGATTACAACAAAGTGATGTAAGAAAGCACCATACTTAACACTTGGTTCGTGGTGTTTCACAGCACCTAATAACTAATATAAAAAAAATGTATCACATTAGCATATGAAGTAACAGATTAATAGAACAAAAGTTATAAAGCTGTTCCGTTTTTTATTTTGCGCACTGTACTCAAAATTTGGTGCAAGTTAGCCCCAAGTTGCGGATTAGTCTTAGCAATGCGTGATAAGTTTTTTTTCTAAATATGTAATATATTTATATAAAATGCAGTGATATTTACACAAGAATTAGAAATTTGATTGTCAGTCAAATATATTTTTCACAAAGATAGAAAATATTAAGCACCAATTGCAACCTACAATGCTTGGTTTCTGTAATGCCAGTATCCATTGATGTCTCCAATTTTCACTTTGGCTAAGGGAGTATTTAAAACCGAAAAAATAGGCAGTTATGTTTTGTGCCTATTTTCCATTTATTTGTAATTTAATAACAACAAAACAAGTAATACAAAAATATATATAATCAATTCTACTTTCTTCCATATAAAACTAAAATTAATTAATTAAATTTAATTAATTAAAATTTAATTAATGGATTAATATTTGAAAAAACTGTATTAACATCAAATGCCATTTGAACTCGAGTGAATGAATAAAAAGTATTTTATTAATGATTGAAAATTTGAACAAGATATATAAATGTACATAGGGAGAGAAGATTTGTAAAATGAAAAACTTGTTTTGCACCTGCTTCTCGGGCATTTCCCAACTAGGGCAGTCATTTTTCTACGCTATTTGGGATACTTTCTGCAAGTGGTATATCTGAGTATGGGCTTTAATGTATGATTCTTTGTTTTGTAAATTTGATTGACAGTAGTTTTGCATACCTTTACATGCAAATGATTCAAAAGCTTAAAACAAAGCACCTTTTTTTTTACAGCTTTCTTGTGGTTAGTGTTTCAGAATGTTGGTAAAATTCGAAAAAAATCTGAAAGGTTTAGTTTCTAACTGCCTACCACTCTAAAAGTATTTCCCAAAAAGCGTAGTATTTGGCAGCTTTGTATAAGCCCCATAATCCTAAAGTGTGCAACTCACTTTTCCTCATTCTTAATTTGTCTTCTCCTTCCTGTTCCTTTTGATTTTGCTCAGTTAATACAGCAAATCTAAATAGTGAAACTATAATTGACACAAGTTCTTGTCCTAAATTATTAATATAGAGTTTGGCATACTGTAATCCTCTCCAGCTCTTACACTTATAAATTCAGTGGTTGGAAACTAATAATTGTTCTTTTGCACCTCCTTTCAGCTTTACTAGATAGTAAAAACAAACTAATTTTTACTAGAATGTGCTTTGTTCTAATATAAATTTATCAGACATTAACACATTTTGTTTTCTTATAAGGTTACTAATTTTAGACTTTTTTTTAACTTTGTATTTGAAAAGTTTAATTATAGCATAAAGGTTTTAAACTTGCATGAATCTATAGCTGACCATAATCTTTAAAGTTCCAAATTATTAATCTGGAGCTCGGGGCTGTATAGCTCTCTCCAACTCTTATAAATTCAGAGGTAGGAAAATAATTGTTTTTTTACCACTTTTAGTCTCACTAGATACTCAAAATAAACTAAATGCTTATCACACTGTGGTTTACTTCTATAAGGATCAGTAAGTTTTGCTTTCTTACGTGATTCTTACTTTTAGACATTTTTAAATTACATTTTGGCATAGAGGCTTTAAACTAGCATGAGACTATACCAGACGTTCGTCCTTTAAGTTCTAAATTGCACTGCAGCCCTTACTAGCTCGTACACTTATGAATTCCGAGACTGGAAACTAATTCCTGCTCTTTGCCAGATACTTAAAAAAAAAACAAAAATCAAACTGATTTTTATTACACTATGCTTCATTCCGCTAAAGAATCATCAGATATTGATCAATATTGCTTTCTTACTTTATTCTTAATTTTAGACCTTCAAATCAGAAACTGTTTTAATTTTACATTAAAAAAGCATACATTATAGCATAAAGGTTTTAAAAATATACATGAAAGGGTAATTACCATGAAAGAATGAATAGCTATTTTTTAATATGATAAATATTTACTCTTAATGCATTTCATGATAATTAAATGATAATTTTTCGCTTCTGAGTACCTTTTGATGTACTGTTTTTTCATAAATTATTTTTGTTTACCATTGTAACGCCTAATCCAAATAAGGATTTTTTTCTCTTTGATATTTATTATAGGATTAAGCATTAATAAGAACAGCTTTTACTTTTAAAGATTATGCGTAAATATTTATATGTATTTTTTTATCGAAAATATACTGTTTAATTCGTTTGACTTTGTCTTAGTTTTTTAATCTATAAAGTATTCTTCAAAGCTTAAATGTTTAGAATTCAGGCAGCATAAATAAAATTTGCATTAGCATTATGATATAAAAATTAAAAGCTTTAGAGATCAAAATTATATTCATATGTACCTTAAAAATCTTTTTTTGCGAAAAGATATATTATAAAAATAAAATACTTCAAAGCGAAAATGTTTGCCTAGAAATTCCGAAATTTAAGCTTTATAAGAATCGAGATTCTTTGTTGTTGAATAAAAAGGAAGAAGCGTGGAAGTTTTTTTAAAAATAAATTTACTGAAGAAAATCTCTGTTCTTTTAAGATATGTTGTTTGTTTGCTATTTAAATGATATTGATAATAAAACATTAGAGGCATTAAACTACTGGGAAATATTAAAATATAACTTTTAAGTTAAACTGTACAAAAAGCTATAAAAAATTTATAAAGCTATTTTCAATATTTTATTATTAATAATAATGTCAAAAATTATTAACTTTCATAGTTTGATTACTATTATATTACGAGGCAAAACCCCTGTTTGCTACTGCTCACCAACCTACACAATTTTTCAGAATTTTTTTTTCTTGCAACAAAACAATTCTTTTCTTCAAATGTTGATTATTGTTAATTTAAAATGGATGTACTAAGAATAATTCTGTTTGTTTACTTTCATCCATCCCTTATACTATGCATACGTAAAAATATTTTTCTCATTCTTTTAAGATCCATATGTAAGATCCATTTTCTTAGTAATCACTTTTTAAAAATGAAATTTAAAATTACAGCCTTAGTGCCACAATAAATTTGCTTGGTTACCATGGCAACTTCATCTACAAAATTTTTCCAAACCTCTATTTAATATTTGGTTACTATCTCCTCTTAGTATTTCACTCAATATTCAGCTGCATTGCGTCTAAAAATTACTTAGTAATGATGTGGAAAGTTAATTCCTAATAAAGTTTTGCAATTTTGTGTTCATTAATTACGTACATATGTTGACTGGGTGCAATTTTACACAAAGATTTAAATAAAAGTAAATGTTGCTCAGTATTTAATAAATGCAAAATGGTTTGCTCCCGTATTTTAATTAAACCAAAGTTTTTTTTTAGCCAAATTTATTAATTATAATAATATTATTATAATAAATTATTTAGTTAAACCAAAAGTAAACTCTTAAATTAGAGATTAAAAATATTTTACAGGAATAGAAAATGGAAAACCTTTATAACTTTTGATTTAACGATCAGATTTTCATGCACTAAGATGCGATCTGTAGCCTCTGGATCGAAAGTGCCGTCTGATGTTCGGTCGCTTGTTAGTAGCAATAGAGAGTTAGAAATTAAAGCCAGCTCTCGAAGACCTGTACAAGTTACTCTTTTCTTTTGGTAGGACAAAAGGACATAATGATGTCATAAATGAACTGAAAGCATGTTATTGTTACAAATTGAATTTTGTGATAATACTAACAAATATTTGTATCTACTCATAATTCCGATTTGTAAATATTGTTTTCTGTGTTTATATAAAGGTGTTTGGTCCAAAAGAATATGTTTTAATTCAAATCACTTCTCATAACTGTTCAATAGAACAGCCTAGAGATAGTACTTTACACACCGAAAGTAAGTGGAATAATAATTATTTTTATTTAAGAAAGTTTAGATGTGATACAATCTTTACAGTTAAAAAGGCTTAAATATGGTGATTATTTATTTAGATGGTGTTTTAGCTTGCCAAATCAGCCCCAAAGGCATAAGTTTTCTGAATGAGCATACACTTTTTAGATGGATACAAGCTTTTAATATGGGAGGTTGTCTCAACCTAAAAAATGGTTACAGTAGGCCAAAAGGCTAAGAAAATTCAAAGAAAAAGTCT